>NW_027664989.1:0-27500 GCF_963921795.1 Nannobrachium achirus
CTATATAAAAAAAATCAAAAAATGAAACAATAATGAAAAAAAAAAAAACATTTCCTTGCATTTTTTTAATGAAAACAAAATAGTTGAAACAATGTATTATTCTTTTAACAAAAAAATCGAAATCGAAATCGAAAATCGGGATTTCAGAGAAAATAATCGAGATTTTATTTTTTGGCCATATCGAACAACCCTACCTGGAGTGTAGGGAGTATCAGACTGAGAGACGGGCTTTTTACAAGCATGGCAGAAATAGGATTGGAGTTTTTTTCTCTTTTTACTTTGTTTGGGCACAGTGAGAACCACTAGAAGATTATACAAAGGCAGTACTGCAGTGCCTGCATGACACTGGGCTGTATGGAAGAATATGAGTAATTAAACCACCAAACCAGTGGAGGGCAGTAATACGCTGTACGGCGTCTACACTGCCGGAAACGAAGAAGAAGAAGAAGAAGAAGAAGAAGAAGAAGAAGAAGACATGTTTAACCCATTCGGTGTTATTTGTTTGGTATTGGGTTGTTTCATGCAAACTCAAGACTTGGGTTCAAAATATTATTTAAACCCAACCATAGGGTTATTAAATATTTGACCCATTACGGGTTATTTATAATACAAATAATTCTGGTGTTGGGTTGGGGGTGGTTCCGTGAACCCTGAATCTGATATTATGAGGTGTAACCATGAGGTAAAGTGGTAGTAAAATTGGCTTGAATGGATTGGATCTTCATGGTTCTCATCGTGGTATCTTGTTGAAATTAGGACGATACAGAGAAAATTGGATCAAAACAGAAGATTCAGATTCAGATTCAGATTACTTTAATAACTATTGCTTAATACACATAGGAATTTGCTTTGGCATACTACATTTTTGCATTCAAATCATTTTTTTCACATATAACAAAAACAAAAAACAGACAAACACCAAACAACACCGACAGAACGCAACACGTAGTCATGGTGTCATGGTATCTTCTCTGTATCATTCTACTTTTATCCCAAAGGCAGTGCCCTGTTGCTAACAAAGGGCATTTTGGTATTGCATTTGAAATAGTTGGAATTAGAGAAAGACAGAACATGAAATTTAAATATCCAAGTGGTCGTTTAGGCTAAAACCTTTATGAAACCGTATTATGGACCAATATTTATGTAAAATATATATTTTGAAAAGCAACCAATTCATTGGGTAGAATTGACCCAGGACTGTAATACATTTGACCCAGCAAGTGGATTAAATATGTAACCCATCTTGTTGGGTTAAAATTAGCAACCCATTTTGTTGGGTCAAATTAACTATTGCTGGGCTGGTCCACTATTGATCCAGGCGTTGGGTTAAAACATAACTCAAGTTGGGCTGTTTTTAACCCATCATTTTTCATGGCAAACAGATTTGTTTCCGCTCTCAGGAAAAGTATCAATACTCCACTAGGCGTATAGAAATACTCTGTTACAAGTAAAAGTCTGGTGTTGGCATCAAAATATACTTAAAGTACAACAAGTAAAAGTACAAAATGTTTGAAAATAGCAGATCTACAGGCTCACTAGCGTTGCAGCACGACACGTTGTGAGCTTGTAGATAGTCTATTTTCAAATAGCCTAGGTATAAAATAGGGCCTACTATGTTTTATAAGATATTAATTTATATATGTGTGACCAGGGCACTTACAGTAGGCCCAGACAAAAGGCAAACAGACAACGCCAATCTGGGAATTTCACTCAAAGAATACCATATAGACCAGGGGTGGCCAACTTTGATGATGAAGAGGGCCAATATATTTCCACGTTCACTCCAGAGGGCCACGATGCATACACAAGTCAAAAATAGCAAAAAATAGCCGATCTACAAGCTCAAAACGTGTCACAGCGTGGCGTGTTTTGAGCTTGTAGATCGGCTATTTGTTGCTATTTTTTAATTGGAATCCGGAATTATTGTCTCCACCAGCCGAAGGCTGAGGGAGAGTATGTTTTCGCCCCTGTCCGTGCGTGCGTGCAGGGCCGTAGCGCGCCTAATCGGCGCTCTAGGCGAGCTCTCTCGAACGCGCCCCCCCCACTCCCGCGCGCGCAAAGCGCGCGCGCGATTTTTGCGGGTTTTGCCGTGAATTTAGTCGGTTTTGGGTCGGTTTTGGGCTGGTTTGGGTCCACTCCCTCCATTTCGGCGCCCCCTCGGCGCCCCCTCTAGGCTGGCGCTCTAGGCGACCGCCTAGTCCGCCTATAGCTAAAAACGGCCCTGCGTGCGTGCGTCCGTCCGTCCGTGCGTCCGTGCGTCCGTCCTTCGAGTTTGTTACCAGCTAATCTCCGGCACCGTTGGCCCGGTCGCTGCCAAAATGAGCACACACACTCCCTGGATGCCAATTCAGAACCTCTGCCCCACATTTTTCAGATGGCCCTGTTCTAGCGCCACCATGAGGCCGATGTTTGCAAAACACATTTCTGTACAATACTCCTACAGATTTTGTCCAAAACTTACGCAAATCGGTAGACAGCATCTCTACAGTCATGTGATCGACACGGATCTGTCTGATTGTCCATATTCCATCCTGATTGGCTGATATTGGCTTTCAAAGTTTGTAAGATTGGTCCGTTTTGGACAAAATGCCTCAAATCACAAACGCAGAGTGCAATTAACATGAAATCGCACACACACATTCCCACTAGGCCGAGGAAGAAATGCCACTTCAAAATTTTTAAATCAGCCTCATGGTGGCGCCAATTTGTGGTTTTACCTATAACTCCACCGATCAGTTTCAAACTTTGTAAGCACACTCCCTATAGGCCAAGGAAAAAACATTTCCTTGCATTTTTCACATCAGCGCCACCAGGAGGCCAACTTATGTAAGACACATTTTTGGATATTACTCCTTCAGATTTTACCCACAATTAACACAAATGAGTACACAGTATCTCTACAGTCATATGATCAAGACGGATCTGACCCATATTAAATATTCCATCCTGATTGGCTAAGATTGGCCTCCAAACTTTGCAGGATTGATCCGTTTCGAACAAAATGCCTCAAATCAAACACAGCGTGCAATTGTAATGAAATTGTGCACGCACATTCGCAAAAGGCCAAGGAAGACATTACACCACAACATGTTCAAATCAGCCTCATGGTGGCGCCATGAAAGGTCTAAGATTGGTGGAGAACACATGCCACCCTTTTTACATTTGCCTATTATAGCACCACCAGGACACGTGGCCTGGTGGAGACATGTGCTCGGAAGAGCACTTCTTCTAGTTTAATTTCAAATGCATTTATATGACTGTTCGTATGCTAACTTCATGAACTTAAATCCAAATACATTGGACGTAACAAACACTTGTGCCAAGTGACTAAGCTACATATACTATACTATATTTATTTATTTTAGGCATTTGGCCTACCTGTGGTTTAGGACAGTGGTTCTCAACATTATTATCATTACAGCAATTATTTTGTGAGGTCCCCAAATGATCAGCTTAATGATCTGCACATTTCTAAAGTGACAATTTATTGACTTTTAATTATTTTATCAATACCTCTAAAATGTATATTTTTTTTCTTCCTTTTGTTACTATCTACTGCATAGTATGGTGTTTTAGCCATCTGTCATTCAATGTTATATGAGATACTTGCAAGGTCCTCCTTTTAGTTGACCTTGTACCAGTGAACTGTACCGTCATGAAATTGTACCCTTTTCTATGCAAACGTCTAATAAAGTCTTCAATCCATCAATCCTCAGAGAAACCATCAACCACCACCACAGACGATGTGTTGGACGAACCTACAGTCACCACAGAGTCAAGTCAAGTCAATTTGACCACAGAGGAACCAACAGCTGGTAAGGTCAAAATGTTAACCGTCACTGAAACTCAGCTTGATGGCTCGTTTACGGACGCTAGCATTGAACTAGAAAAGTGTGCCTGCAAAAAAATAAGGGGGAACGGCCGGAAAGGTGAACAGGTTGGTTTCCGCTCTCAGTGGTGGAAAAAAGTACTCTGATTTTTTAACTTAAGGAAAAGTATCAATACTCCATTAGACCTATAGAAATACTCTGTTAGGGTGCCCACACACCAAAATATGGTCGGCAACGGATAAACCCTTTTGATGCGCAGCTGACTGAAAACGCAGAGAGCGTATTCCGTCCTGTTATGTAAATTCTCAGATCGTATATAGTAGCCTATATAATATAGAAATTGAATTTCCACAAGGTAGAGTGACAATGAGTACAATATATTTATTGCGACCGTAGGTCGCATTTACTACCAAAACCTCCACCGGCTGTCTGTCCGTCAGTCCGTCAGTCAGTCAGTCAGTCAGTCACACGTCACACTTTTGCCCTGCTCATATCTCCACAACCGTTGCCCCCAACCATGCCACACACTCCTTACCTGCCAAACTACAACCTCCAAGGACCCCCGGAGCTCCAGGGACCCCCAGGTCCCTGGGGGACCACCCAGGGACCACCGACTCCTGGTGCTCCAGAACGGATGCAAAAGTGGTGGCGCCCCCAGTGGAGGACCCCCTGCCACTGCAGCGCACATAAAATGCCGTAACTCGGGCTAGGAGCGTCCGGGAGAGCCGGGGCCGGTACCTATTTGTCCGCCAAGGCAACGCGGACACCCCACCCCTCATTTGTCACATGGCCCTCTTCTAGCGCCACCATTAGGCCGATTCTTGCAAAACACATTTTGGGACACTGCTCCTACAATTTTGGCCCTAAAATCACGCACATCGGTACACAGTTTGTCTACACTCATCCCATCAACATGAATCTGTCCCAAATAGCGCCACCTTCAGGCCGAAAACACATTTTTGGACACAGATTTTGCCCTAAAATCAACAAAAACACTACACAGTATGTCTACAGTCATATCTCCGCAACCGTTGACCCCATCCATGCCAGCTTTTGCACACACACTCCTTGCCTGCCAAACTACAACCTCCAAGGACCCCCGGTGCCCCAGGGACCCCCAGGTCCCTGGGGGACCCCCAGATGGCACCAAAACCTCCACCGGCTGTCTCTCCGTCACACGTCACACGTCACACTTTTTCCCTGCTCATATCTCCGCAACCGTTGACCCCATCCATGCCAGATTTTGCACACACACTCCTTGCCTGCCAAACTCCAACCTCCAAGGACCCCCGGAACCCCGGGGACCCCCAGGTCCCAGGGACCACCCAGGGACCTGGGGGTCCAGGGACCCCCAGATGTAAAAAATGACCAAATGTGCAAAAATGCCCAAATGACCACCCCAACGGGGCTGCTCACGGGGAATTCCCGGGGACCACCCACTCCTGGTGCTCCAGAACGGATGCAAAAGTGGTGGCGCCCCCAGTGGAGGACCCCCTGCCACTGCAGCGCACATAAAATGCCGTAACTCGGGCTAGGAGCGTCCGGGAGAGCCGGGGCCGGTACCTATTTGTCCGCCAAGGCAACGCGGACACCCCACCCCTCATTTGTCACATGGCCCTCTTCTAGCGCCACCATTAGGCCGATTCTTGCAAAACACATTTTGGGACACTGCTCCTACAATTTTGGCCCTAAAATCACGCACATCGGTACACAGTTTGTCTACACTCATCCCATCAACATGAATCTGTCCCAAATAGCGCCACCTTCAGGCCGAAAACACATTTTTGGACACAGATTTTGCCCTAAAATCAACAAAAACACTACACAGTATGTCTACAGTCATGTCACCAGTAAGACTCCCTAATCGGGAGATAAGCGACCGTAGGTGGCTTATCTCCACAAATAGGGCAAAAATGGGGTTTTCCAAAATCTTCCTGATCCATGTTGATGACATGAGTGTAGACATGCTGTGTAGTGATTTCCGTGATTTTAGGGCAAAATCTGTAGGAGCAGTGTCCAAAAATGTGTTTTTAAAAATCGGCCTGAAGGTGGCGCTATATGGGACAGATTCATGTTGATGGGATGAGTGTAGACATACTGTGTAGCGATTTGCGTGATTTTAGGGCAAAAACTGTAGGAGCAGTGTCCAAAAATGTGTTTAGCAAGAATCGGCCTGCAGGTGGTGCTAGAAGAGGGCCATGTGAGAAATGAGGGGTGGGGTCTCTGCGCCGGCGAGGCGGAGGAATAGGTACCGGCCCCGGCTCTCCCGGTCGCTCCTAGCCCGAGTTACGGCATTTTATGTGCGCTGCAGTGGCAGGGGGTCCTCCACTGGGGGCGCCACCACTTTTGCATCCGTTCTGGAGCACCAGGAGTCGGTGGTCCCCGGGAATTCCCCGTGAGCAGCCCCGTTGGGGTGGTCATTTGGGCATTTTTGCACATTTGGTCATTTTTTACATCTGGGGGTCCCCCAGGGACCTGGGGGTCCCCGGGGTTCCGGGGGTCCTTGGAGGTTGGAGTTTGGCAGGCAAGGAGTGTGTGTGCAAAATCTGGCATGGATGGGGTCAACGGTTGCGGAGATATGAGCAGGGAAAAAGTGTGACGTGTGACGTGTGACGGAGAGACAGCCGGTGGAGGTTTTGGTGCCATCTGGGGGTCCCCCAGGGACCTGGGGGTCCCTGGGGCACCGGGGGTCCTTGGAGGTTGTAGTTTGGCAGGCAAGGAGTGTGTGTGCAAAAGCTGGCATGGATGGGGTCAACGGTTGCGGAGATATGAGCAGGGAAAGAGTGTGACGTGTGACGTGTGACGGAGAGACAGCCGGTGGAGGTTTTGGTAGTAAGTGCGACCTGACGGTCGCAATCAACATGGATCCGTCCACATTTTGAATCAATGGCAGTTACAGCCCTCTTTGTGTATACATGTGACCTACGGTCGCTTATCTCCCGATTAGGGAGTCTTACTGGTTAACAACAAGGTCAAGAGCTTGCATGCTAGTGTCGCTCGCGTTCTCTGGGCCGTCTCTCATTTATACAAGACAGTGTGACAAGAATAGGTGAAAGGGTGTCTACTAAACAGTGTCTAAAGATACAATTCTGTTGTGAAGAGTCTTCCGTTTATGGACTGGTGACGTAGGAGCCAGTCAGCATTTGGCAGCTGTTCGTATCACAGCTGCTGTCGAGTTAGTCTTATGTGGAAGGTGACTCATCTAATATAGCATACAGTAAGTTTGGGAAATACACAATTAGGGTTGGGACTCGTTAGGATTTTAACGATTCCGAGTCCTTAGCGATTCCCTCTTAACGATTCCGGTTCCTAACGGTTCTCTTAACGGTTCCAATATATATTTTTTTTCATATTTTCTATCATCCATTATACAATTACATAATACACACAACTTAAACCATGGAAAATCAGCTTTATTAAATTACTGCACCCATTTCACTTGGCTTGAACACTGTTCGGTTAGGTAGTCTGGCTGTATGCATGAGTCCAACATGTTTTTTTTTTATGATTTTTTTTCCTAAATAAAACATGAACGATTGAGACCATTTAACAGTAGTTGTTTACATAAGCCTAATGGGCGTTCAAACAGTAGTTAGCAGTGATGTTAATAGGTTTTCAATGTAATGGGTCCCGGGTCCCAGAAAAGTTTTATGAGTCCTCAATAAAATGTGTTTGAGCGCTGTGAGCTTGTAGATCGGCTATTTTCAAAATGTTTGCCTATTTCTTATATTTATTTTACAATATGGCTTAGTTTGAACTTAGAACTAGGATTTCTAAATACACTAGGCTACAGATACCCATTTAATTATATTTATATCACTGGGACCCCAATTTATATTAAATGTTAAAATATTAGAGTAAAAATGGAACAGGTCCATTTGGTTCCATTTATTCACTGAGTTACAGACCCATAAAGTTTCCAAAAGATTCCCTTTTACTTTGCTTATTAGCAATATAAAACGTTTTTATATTCAGCAAAATGTCAGTAATGGTATTGTCTGCCTCTCATTATTGTCAAAGGAAGAAAGTACTGTATGTCGCTGCCTTGCTTAAGTTTCATCAAGGCAAAAAAAATCACCCTAAGACACACACCACTCACATGTGTGCGGGGGACGAGGAGGGGGAGCCACCGTTGCACAGAAGGTACTTTCACTTTCAGCTTAGGACAAATGGCAGCTTTTAATCAATGCACAAGGATTTAAGGACAGACACCACGGTTTGATTTGATCATTGCACAGTCAATTATGAAGGGATTTCAAAAATTAAAACGTCTCCATATAGCTTGGGAAGTCTACTAAATCGCGGCCTTTGCGATTCGCTAATCGCTAGTGTTTTTCTTTTACCGCGATGCGGTGATGAGACCCGTTAAGAGAATCGGACCGGCAAAAATGATTGACCCGGTTCTGGACCCGCTATCATGGAACCGGGTCCTAAAAAGAACCGGTTTCGGGTCCCAACCCTATACACAATTACATATTGACAGTCGTATAAATAATTTCCCAAAGCCAGTGACACGCCTGTCACTCACTGTAGCCTAATGTAGTGATTACAACTCTATGAGCGATTATTATTATAACTCTATGGTAGCGATCCTTTGTCTGCAGAGGACTTGCGAGGTTATCAATTTGACCCATTTAGAACGGGTACACATTATTGTGTATCATTATTTTATGCTTTAACTATTGAAAAATAGCAGATATACAAGCTCACAGTGCGGCACTCGGTGCCGCGCTGCTAGCTTGTATTTTGACCCGATTCTATAAGTGTCTTTTGAATCTTTTTTTGAAAAACCTATGTTTCTATGTCAGCAATCTGGCCAGCCATCGTCAAAGAAAAGGTCTTTTTCGCTTAAATGGAGCTCAGTTAGTCTGTTCTTGAGAGACTACTATGTCAGTGGTGCTCAAACCTTTTCATGTGAACGACCCCCAAAATTATATTTATTTGGCCACGGACCCCCATCTCAAAATATTTAGTTCCAGGGACCACCCAGAAGCAAAATTTGCACACAATTTCACGACTTTTTCAAAAATAGCAGATCTACAAGTTCACAGCGCGGCACTCGGTGCCGCGCTGTGAGCTTGTATATCTGCTATTTTTCACTGGTTAAAGCATTCAATAATTCTAGGCCTAAATGGGTAAATAAGCTTTATTATCATCATCTTTACGTGTCAACTCTATAATGGACAGGCGAAGGGTACTCGCCCTTGCTTTATTGGAAGGGGAGATGCAACAACAAGCTAAAAAGAGATGAGTTTGGGTGCATGAGAGACAACAGATATAAAAAAAAAACATACTCTCCCCCTGCCTTCGGCTGGTGGCGACAATTATAACCTATACTATGCATGAGACTCTTCAAAACGAAACATCTCCCTTCCTGAGTCTCGGAACGTTACGCCTTCGACTCACCCGATTGGACAGGGGGAAACCGGAATCTGCGTGGAGAATTTATTTGCTCCAGCATAAACGCTCTATCCTCCACTGACATGAAAACGCCCCTTCTCATTGAAATGCATTGGCGGAACGCGGATTCCACTCTCATAGGTATTTTGGTGTGTGGGCTAAAAAAAATGTACTTGAGTAAAAGTGTTGGCATCAAAATATACTTAAAGTACAACAATTAAAAGTACAACATGTTTGAAAATGACAGATCTACAAGCTCACTAGCGTTGCAGCACGACACGTGAGCTTGTAGATCGTCTATTTTCAAATAAGTGACCTTTCAAATAGCCTAGGTCAGGGGTCTTCAACGTTTTCAGGCCAAGGACCCCTTAGTTGAGAGAGAGATGAAGCAGAGACCCCCACAACCCATAGATTCCATATTTCATCGTTTGACGGCACAATCATCAGTGTATTTTGGATTCATGTCAATTTGTGTTTTCAGATATTTAACCACTTGAACCGTCAATACATAAACTTGACCTTTCACTCTGTACTTAGTCTGCTCTTTTTCCCCTCTACCCCAAAGCTCTTTGCCGAAAATAGCCGATCTACAAGCTCACAACGCCTCGTAGCGCGAAGCGTTGTGATCTTGTAGATCTGCTATTCTCGGCGAAAGTTCTCCGAATATGGATGCTAGGGTTCAAGTAGTTAATATAAAAAAAAGCTTCTATCACACAAAGATTTGGAGGACCCTCTAGGGGTCCCGGACCCCCTGTTGAACCCCAGGCCTAGGTATAAAATAGGGCCTACTATGTTTTATAATATATTCATTTATATATGTGTGACCAGGGCACTTATAGGCCTGGACAACAGGCAACCAGACAATGCCATTCTGGCAATTTCACCCAAAGAATACCACATAGATCATGTACAGTATATTGAATATCCAAATCACAGGTTTATAAAGGAAGATGAGCAGAGACATGTATCGCATATTTATTTATTTTAGCCATTTGGCCTACCTGTGGTTTAGGACAGTGGTTCTCAACATTATTATCATTACAGCAATTATTTTGGGAGGTCCCCAAATGATCAGCTTAATGATCTGCACATTTCTAAAGTGACACTCTATTGACTTTTAATTATTTTATTAATACCTCTAGCATGGTTTATTTGTTTCTTTTGTTCATTTTGTTTAAAGTAATCAACAAACTATACTTTAAAAATGGACATATACCGTACACATATTACTATGTCAATTTAACAGATCCTTATACCCATGTGCTGCCGCCTGTTTGATGCCGTACCGTTATGATTTATTTGGGTTTTTTAATTGATTTCCAATACAAGTTTAACATTCTTTTGCATAAAGCCAGTATATTCTTTCCACTCCCACGTTAATAGGGGTACAAGACTTGAGAAATATCCCTCTAAGGTACATTGTGAACAGATAAAAACAACAAAAAGTGTACATTTTGCAACAGTTTAGGCTACGCGCGTAGAAGTCAAATTATTGAAAATGGGAAATACTCAAGTACTCAAAATTGTACTTAAAGGACAACTTTAGTTTTTTACAACAAGGGTTCATATTTTAGATTGTAATTAAAGAATATAAAAGATGAGTGTTAAATTGATTTCATTTACTTCTTTCTATTGTTTTAGAGATTCTCATTTCAGTGGTTGGGGGCATGCGTACACGTGGCTAAATATGTCATTTTACACAGAATAAGCCCATTCCCAAGATACAACGCAACCTTTCATGGTTGGATGTGACTTATGGAGGCTAGAAGTGTTACTGTAAATAGCAATAAAGAAACTGCTGGCTTATTGTGTCTAAAAAGACATATATAGCCACTTGTACGCATGCGCCCATGCGTACGCATGCCCCACATTTTAACAAGGTAAACGCGATAAAACAATAGAATGAAGCAAATGAAAACATTTTAACACTCACTTTTTCTTTTCTCTAATTACAATCTAAAATATGAACCCTTGTTGTAAAAAAACAAAGTTGTCCTTTAAAGGGATATTCCACTTTCAGAAAAACTTTTGTCATTGTATGGTCTAATCAGGCTTGTATGAACACCCTGAACAGTTTTTAATTGTCTTCATTCAGTATTTAGATATTTGATGTAAATGTTATCTGGCCCTCTAGGCCAGATAACATTTACATCAAATATCTCACACTCATTGTAACTTCAAACTCCATTTTAACCACGATAGATTCATTAAAAACACCCATTATTTTTACTGGTGACTCATACTACCCTCCTAATACGTGAGCAGGGAAAATGGAAAAAAATTAAATACAAAAAGAATATATAAAAAATACATGAAAACGTTATGGAAAAAACACGGCCTGGTGATTTTTAGTATTCGAATTTTTCAACCAAGTTTTCGAATAGTCGAATATTCTACAGGACTGGCCAAACTGTCAAATATTAAGTAAGCAAGAGGCGAACATTGTGAAAATAGCCGATCTACATGCTCACAACGCGAGGCGTTGTGAGCATGTAGATCTGCTATTTTCACAATATTTATCTGTGGAACCGAGTCACATTAAATGTAATACCTACAATTCCAAGTGCTTGTCAGGGTGGGGGTCCCCGATTCAAATATGTTTATTTTGGGGGTCACGGCCTAAAAAGGTTTGAGAAGCCCTGGTATAGAGCATTAACAAATTCATCCACCAGGGGCATTGATAAACTCATTCTTATGACTTCCTATCTAGCCAAGCTTTATAAACTATACATTTTTTAAAAGAGAACAATAGTGACTTTGATTTTCGAATATTTGATGAATTGTAGCTTTTGTAGCTTTTAGTGTAATTTACTTTTACATCAATATCTCTCTTTTCCTCTCAGAACCTGTGGGTTTTGTGTGCAAATCCGTGTGCTTGGCCGTAATGACAGTAGTTGCTGCGGCTCTGACGCTGACTCAGCGTTACACAAGGACTGCATCCTTGGGACTTCAGTTGTACTTCCCTACTACTGTAGTGTGCATGGCTGAAGTCATTAAGTTAATGGCGAGCCTTGGGTTGCTGGCAAAGTGAGTATGAAACAAATGGAAGCAATCTGTATATGGTGTCAGTTGTGTGTGTATGAAACAGTTCCTCCAGTGGCGTCAGTTCAGAAAAAGCTAAGGTATGGCAACATGACTGGTGTGAAGGCGCACGTGCAAGACACCAGTCATGTTGCCATACCTTAGCAACAGGCATGATACATTTAGAGCAGTGGTGGCTGAGTGGTTAGTGTCCACACCTAGGACTCCGGAGGCCCCAGAAGTCGCAGGTACGATTCCCCACTCCAGCCACCACTGTTCCCCTTGTACTCCTTGTGGGCATCCCTGGGTTGAGTTCAGCTGGGTTAAATCTAGTGTTGTAGTCGAGTCCACCTAAAGCGAGTCCAAGTCAAGTCCAAGTCATATGGGGTTCGAGTCCGAGTCGAGTCCGAGTCAAGAGCCCCTGGGAGGGGGTCGAGTCCGAGTCGAGTTCGAGACCAATGGGAGTCGAGTCCGAGACCAATGAGAGGCGAGACCGAGCCGAGTCCAGTTTTCTTTTTCTTTTTTTCTTTTTGATAGGTAGGCTGCAGAAAACAATATATATATTTTTTCGGACACACACACACACACACACACACACACACACACACACACACACACACACACACACACACAAACAATGCAAGAACCCCCCCGTTCATGTGCATTCACCTGTCTGGTGTTTCCTACCAATACCTTTCAAATGAATGGCTTGTCTTCAAATTAAATCAATAGGTCTCCCCAAATTACCTTTGGTTGCTGTCAATGCTGTGTGGTTTAGGTTTGAGGGAGTTTTATGGAGAGGTAGTTTTTTCCCACCAATATTCTGTCTAAGAACTAGACATTTGAGTTGCTACAATTACATTTTCTCCCAGGCAGAGAACAGAGGACCCATGCACCAAAAGGCCAAGTGATAACAAAAATAATATTATTTAAAAAGAATTATGTCTACTACTGTAATCTATAACATTTTTAAACATTGCTGTTATAGTTGCATTGAAATAGAGCATGCATGATTTTAGCAAAACGTTTTTCAAACAAACTCTTATCTTAATATGTTATTTTGACTAAAAGCTAAAATAAATAAATAAGGTTTTCCCATTCAAACACATAGCAGTACGTGCCTGTCTGCATTTCATTGTTTAAGGTGAGAAATGTAGGCTACCCTATGTCATTAGTCTGATGCCTTTCAAGTAAATACAAGGCAAAACAATACCCCATGTCACTGCTTCAAGTTGTTTTGATTCGTTTTAACCTCTCTACAGGGACTTACAATGTTACACTTCTCTCTGTTGATCAGTGCACTTTAAAACTTTCGGACGAGGCTTGCTTAACGAGTAATAGACAACACCTGGAAATACAAAAAGACGTAAATTCTTAATCCAGCTGTGCAGGTGGATTAAACTACACATGATCACAAAGGCTTGTGTTTGGAAGCTGTTAGGACTTATTTATTTGGGGACACAAGGATATCCTGCAGGTAAGTGGACTGTTGTGCTGTTGTCTGTTTGGCGAAAAAAAGAACTTCTGGGAAGATTAGATGCTTGCTGCTGTGCTGAGCGGGGGGGCTCTACGTGTGTGCAGGGCTGTATTAACCATTGGGCCGGTGGGGCCGTTGCCAGGGGCCCTTGGCTCTCAGGGGCCCTTGGGAGAACTTAGCCGCGTGGTCATTGACAATTTACTAAAATTAAATGTATACATTTAATTAAAAATTAAAAGTGTGGGCCCCTCCTCTGTTGTCTACAGTGTTTTCTTGGCCCACAGATAATCATCATGGCTTAAAATCCGAGCTGGGTAGTGCGCGTCAGGACGGAGGGGGGGTTATGGTGGAGGGCCCTAAAAAAATATAGGCCAGGGGCCCTCATGGGGGTTAATCCGTCCATGCGTGTGTGTGCCTGTGTGTGTGCGTGTGTGCTACTACTGTGTGCCTATCAGATGCGCGTCAGAATGCTCCGTTACTTAACAAGGCAGCTCTCTCAATGTTAACGTGAATGCGCTCCTCATATGGATATAACATTAATTCCATTGCATTGTAGTGACTTGACTCGAGTGGACTCGGTGGGGGGCAAGTCCAAGTCAAATTAGACCGAGACCGAGACGAGTCCAAGTCAAATTAAGGGCGAGACCGAGACGAGACCGAGTCAGTGAAAATTTGGACTTGGACTTGGACTCGAGACGAGTCATTGACTCGAGTACTACAACACTAGTTAAATCTGATAAAGAAAAATAAAGCAGCTGGGTTGGGCTGCGATATATCTGAATGTCCATTCATTACATTTATTTTAAGAAGTACATTCTATTTTTCCCCCTGTTTCTACGGTTTATTGGGCTGGATATGGCAGCCTGGAACGGTTGTTCAAGTGCAGCTAAACTTGGCATGTTAGTAAACGTGCCACAATTAACAATAATGCATCGGTGCAGCTGACCTGCTGAACCTGGGAATATACCATTTTGTCAAGATGGGGAGAATACAAGTGTGAATATAATTATAATACCTTGTTAAAGTGACCATTTTGTAGTTTGCATTTGTAGTTATTTTACTGTAATTTAACAGCATAATAACCAGAACATATAGACAAAGAGATATTCATGGTTTCATATTTAAAAGTAACTTGGACCCAGGGTATGGCAGCTGCATACCCCTGCCATACCCACTTGACGCCCCTGCTAAAAATGAATGTATATTATGCAAGTCCTATCATGGAATCGGTTGGAAAAAGAGGAAAAGAGAAAGAGAGCAGAAACATGCAGCTATTCTGTGGCCATTTCTGTTTGATGTGTGCACAATTTAGTCACCTTTGATGTTGAAGTACAGGAAATGCAAAGTTTTGCCCTTACTTGTCCCATATCCATAGCTCGAAGTCATGCATAGACCTATCTATATAAACTTTCAACCATGGCATTCTTTTGTTTTAACACGTTCGTCCCCATTTTTCTTGCTACAGGGAAACCGGTAGTCCTAGCAGGCTGAAGGACTCCCTTGTGGAACATGTATTTAGAAGTCCCGGAGAGTTGCTGAAACTGAGCATTCCATCCTGTCTCTATGCGCTTCAGAACAACCTGGTCTTTCTGGCCCTGAGCAACCTAGATGCAGCTGTGTTTCAGGTAATGTGGCTAATCCCCATGTGTCGTTCAGAGTTTCCCATGAGTGTGAAGTGAATGCCACGTTGACATCATTTGAGAGTTTGTGAATTTTCACCTAGTTGTTTCTATTTAAAATTGTTGATAACATCAATTAGGAAAATAGGTTACTGATGGAATTTGGATCATATTCCATATGGATAAACAGTTTTCCCCAATCATAATAAAATACTCCACACAAGAAATGAGACCACACAGCGTAAATCCGTTTTGTGTTGAAGTTTAGTCAGAGTTCAAATTGTAGGTACTGTACAAGTACAGTAGAGAGCATTGCCACCCATAGTATCTCTGGGTACAAAGCATAATGATTCACAGATATATGGAGTTTACAGAATACATTAGTCACATTCTGATTGGACAATTAAACATAACATGGATGGGATGTTGTTGTGACTGAGTCTCGTGGACTCAGAAGCCAAGGATGTAGAATGTTTTGGCTTTTCATTATCCCGTGTCCTGGACACTTTGACATTTCGCTGGTCAATCTTTCTGTCCCTGGAGTGGGGCAGATTCTCGTCTCGTGCATTAGTTATCAGATCAAAACATCATGGCATTGACTTTTAACACTGAGAATGATATCTATACCATATTAAACATTTTAATCTTATCAATCCCCCGTGAGATAGCATTTGAAGTGTTAAAGGGTCAAAGGATAATAAAACAACAAGGGAAGAAAACATGGGTTAAACTTTTTAAAGGTATTTGAAACAGAACATAATAATTGAACAATTTAAGTCAAAACATTTCGATAGCTTTAAGTTTTTTAAAGAGGAGAGTCAAAAGAACTGTATATTTCCAAAGGTATTTAAGTCTTTTAAAGGTATTTAAATCAGAATACAACCAAAGGTAAAAATATTTTGATAATGAAAGATAAAGGACTGTATAATTTGGAATCATTAGGGGGAGTGCGTCAAAGGGCAGTCTGAGATTAAACCAAGGATATTTTCTCAAATAAGGCCTGTTTAATTTGGGGCCTGTTTAAGTTTAGATAACATGAGTTAGAATATTTTTATGAGAGTGAGGAGACAATCACACATTCCTTAAAATATATTGATAGAAAAAGGAAACCTTTGATCCATCAATAACAAACATTGTCCTGTCGCACCATGACAAACTTTATCACTAAATTTAGAATCTTTCCAAAGTTTCTTCACAGCCTCACCTGGGTTGATGGTGGGGTGCACTACAAAGAGTGCCTTTAATGAAAGAGAATATATATATATATATATATATATATATATATATATATATATATATATATATATATATATTTTAAGTTTTGATTTGTTTGGTGAAGTCGCCTCACCTGAGATTGACGAATGTAGAATTTTGAAAATTTGATTCTTTATCACGTGTGGTGGAGCGGTCATGGTCCATTCCTTGCTTGACCTATGACCTTCGCCAGGGTGTCCCAGCCAGGGTGGACTTTTTGACTCCACAACAGTAAGGTAGGACCTCTGTCCTAATCATTTCAGTAAGGTTTTATAACCAATATGACATTTCAGTATTTAACATTTCCAAGACGAGGCTATGAGATCTTATCAAAATAAGAGAGTTGTATGTTGTGACAAGACAGCTGTAAATATTAACAAAAATGATATAGGAACTCATGTGACTTGAATCCTCATACTCACGAAAAATGATCCTTCGTCACAGATCATGGGAAGAGATATGGACCATCTGTCATAGATAAGTCAATTAATCTGAAAAATAAAATAAACATCAGAATTACTTGGAAGTTAAGACCATTGGGTGTATTTATGTATAGAAAGGTTTGATTTGTTTTAGATATACATCACCAAGGGACACAGTTTGTGTCTAATTGTAATAAGTTTGTTCTGTTAGGGGGAAACAGATTTAAACAGGGTTAAGCAGAATGAAATATATATATATTCTGAAATAAAATGAGATGAAAATGTAGTGGAATATGTAAATATGAAATCAGAAAATAAAATATGAATTCAGAAAATGAAAATATGAAAGCAGTTAAAATGGAAAGATATTAAAATAAATTAAAAATGAAAAAATATTAAATTCAAAATGGAAAAATATTAAATTCTCCTTCATTCTCCAAACACATTCCCTCCCGTTTGGCACAGACAAAAATTGGGTGTGACAAAAATTGTAAAATATGGTTAAATGGGAAACAGATTGTCAAGTGTACAGACGTACAGTGATTCTGCTGTCAAAGTTAGAGTGAGCTTCCAAGCCTGTGAGGGGGGAAGTGTATCATAACAAGATAAGGTTTTCCCAAAACAATAGTTAGCGAGGCCTGCTGAAAGCCTCTCTACTGAAAGTGTCCCAGAGAGAGAGACTTTAAAGAAGTAAAATAATAATAATAAAAATAGGTAAAATAATAATAATAAAATACATAACATAATCATAATGTCATTTTTTTTTTTTTTTTTTTTTTTTTCATAATGTGTTATCCCGTATAAGCCCAGTAGGGTTGTAATAATTGTGGAATTTGACTGAAAGGGTTTGAATGGAGCCCAGCTATTTAAATTGTTTTTGGAATGGTCTCAGCCTGTTGAGGGAGTAATCAAAGTACTTTTACTCAAGTAAAGAGGATAAGGGATTACCCAGAATAAAAGTAAAACAGGGCTGATAAGCCTCTTCCCTCTTTAACCCATACTGCAGTTTATGTGTTAAAGATGGATTTTGGCAAATATTGGTGAAAGTAAACGTTTTTGGTACATGTCCCTAAGATGTGGTTTGAAAGAACAACGTTCAGTTGTTACACAGGAAATAGTGTTTTTCACGACAAAACAGGAGGACAGGAGAAAACTGGTTAAAATAAAATTGAAATAAAACAGTCAGTCAGTCAGTCACTGATAATCAGTCAGTTAAGTTGGTAGCGAGTTAGTGGATTTAGTTCCACTATACCTGTTCTGCCATGTCATTAGTCCGTCCTGTCCCCTAAAATAAAATAAAGCCCACCTGTCATTGATGGGGAAAAAAATTATTAAGACGTTAGGGGCATCACATAGAAACATTCAAATAAACCCAAGCGTTGGTTGTTATCAGTACGAGTGTAGTCATAACAAGAGCGAATGAGATCCCCTTTGAGAGAGAGAGAGAGACAGACAGAGAGACAGTCATATGTGTAAATAATTCCTAGTTTTGCAAACCAGGCAAGTGGGTTAGACCAAAAACAAAAAGAAAGTGAGACCCTTTTTGAGTGGTGGGAAGACAAAACAAGCTGGAATAAAATATCATAAAAGATGTGTTACATTATTAGGAGCATCACAAGGTCACACAGAAACTGAAATAGGCACCCTGGGACTGAGAAGTGGCTTGTGGCCTCTCAAAGTGAAAATAAGAAAAATGAAATAAAAACATAGATTATCGAGCAATTCCAGCAATCCCCTCATAGTTTTTTTCAAAATAAAACAATAAAATAACACATAGGCCGTGCCAGCCTATAAGCAGCGTAAGCAGCTCACGCGAGCAGCAGGCATTGAGCAAGCAAGCAGCATAAGCCAAGCACATATTGTACCGTATTGTACACAGAAGTAGCACCGCTCACTTTATACTTGGTTTGATTTTCCTGCTTTCATAATAGACAAACCGAAATGTAACCAGGGGAGGAAAATTGGATTAGAGATGATTAGACAGACAATATATCAAAAACATTTAACAGATGGGTTTGTCAGTCAGAACTTGATTTTTTTTTCTTTTTCTCAGAAGTCGTACTTAGTCAAAAGTAAACAAAATATATAGTACCATTATCTCGGGGCGTCCCCAGGGTCAAAAAGAGTGTTTGTTCTTTTCGGGACATTGTAATCCATGAAAGTCACGCAGCAGATCTACAAGCTCACAACGCGTCCCATCGCGTTGTGAGTGCAAGGCAGTGCCAGCCAGGTTCGGCTGGGGGGGGGGGGGGGGGGGCTTGCGTCCTCTGTTCCTTCCTGATGAGGTTCGAACATCCAGTGGCAAATAATGTCCGATTTCTCCACAGCTCCGCACATATGTTCCAGGAAAAGTTTTAGGTATTGCTGGTAAATGGGAGTTCCCGATGATCTTCCAGAGTGATGTGAGGTCCGGGTTAAAAAAAAAAAAGTTCTGGGTTTAGATTGTAACATCTCATCCGTGTGTGTCCAGGATTTACACGATAAAAACACTGCTTCTCGGAGCAGGGGGCTTTTTTAGCTTGAATGGTCATGTTTCTTAAAAATGTTCTTGGGAGCGCTGAGATAAAAAGCTCCTGTATTCAACATCTCAGAGTCGCCTGAGACGGAAATAAAAAAATAAATAAAATAAGATAAGACTGAGACGAAAACGAAGACGTGTAAGCGTAAAGCATGAAGATTTCCGTCAGAACGTTCTGTTCTGGAACATAAAGGAAATCTACCAATTAAAATAACCACGCTATTTCTTATGTGATTAAAAGCTTAAACAATGCTTTTATATAAAAGTCGCTCCGAGTCGCTCGGCACTAAACGCCATCATTAGTTAGTCGCCCCGAAAGTCGCTCGGCGCTAAGTGAGTTAAGTAGCTGGAAACAGCTATTATTGATAAAATAACCACGCGATTTGTTATGTGATTAAGTGGCTGGGTTATGCACTGGCCAAGAGATTCTCCCTTCAGAACAATTGCTTTTGTTCTGGGTACACTAAACAAAATCGTGTAAAGATTTCCTTCAGGACAGAAATAACTTTCGTCCTGGCAACACTAAACTGGAGTCTCGTGCTAAATAACACCAACTAATAATATGGACAAGCATGAATCTGTGACCAACAGTCTGCTATGTCCTCAGAACAGGAAACCGCAGTCCCTATTCTGTTACTCAAACGTGCAACGAAAAGCGATAAAACAATAGACTACAAAACATTAAACAATAAAAACGCAGCTGTGTTAAGAGCTAGCTAGACTCTTAAGACAGCAGGTATAAACGTATGACGAGTGGTTCTGTTGAATTTGGACTTAGTGTGTGAGAATGGAGCTGTGCCAGAGCCAAACCTGGCCGCCTCCATTTCGGCATTGTCTATCTTGGCCGTTAAAGCTGTTCTCAGTTCATTCCCCAAGCTTTGAAGAGACGCTTCAAACTCAAAGGTGTTGTTCCATTTGTAAAAAGGTTGTTTAGATTTCGGCAGGTGTTTTCTGCCTCCCTGTGCATTTCCCATTTTGCAGCTGGTCGGGTAGGTGGAGGATGAGATAAAAGCTAGTTTGCTTGTAGGGGAAACGTCTGATAATATCCTCGGCTGGTTGTTACTAGCAGAGATGAACGAAGTGGGATTCCAAAACAAACTGTCCAGCTGTATCGAATCCATACACGTCAAATCAGTAGAAATCCGTAACTGGTTCTAGCAGCGGAGAAGACAAAATGAGTCCAACAACGTTGAGTCCCCAATATCTCCTCGGAGCTAATCCGGCAATCGAATGGACCATTTGATGGAATTTGGATCATATTCCATATGGATAAACAGTTTTCCCCAATCATAATAAAATACTCCACACAAGAAATGAGACCACACAGCGTAAATCCGTTTTGTGTTGAAGTTTAGTCAGAGTTCAAATTGTAGGTACTGTACAAGTACAGTAGAGAGCATTGCCACCCATAGTATCTCTGGGTACAAAGCATAATGATTCACAGATATATGGAGTTTACAGAATACATTAGTCACATTCTGATTGGACAATTAAACATAACATGGATGGGATGTTGTTGTGACTGAGTCTCGTGGACTCAGAAGCCAAGGATGTAGAATGTTTTGGCTTTTCATTATCCCGTGTCCTGGACACTTTGACATTTCGCTGGTCAATCTTTCTGTCCCTGGAGTGGGGCAGATTCTCGTCTCGTGCATTAGTTATCAGATCAAAACATCATGGCATTGACTTTTAACACTGAGAATGATATCTATACCATATTAAACATTTTAATCTTATCAGTTACAATTTAATTAGATCTGCTACTTTTGCAATTATATACATATATATATATATATATATGTTACAGTGTTAGTGTTTTTGAGGTACCAGTGAGATTGGGACCGGAGCGCTTGTTTTAGTTCACCTTATGGGCAGTCCCTGGAAGAAGCCCATTTCATGGCATTGGGGAGCTGCTCTGACTGGTTTCTCTGTGGTTTCCCTGCTGTATGTCTGTCTGTCTGTCTATCTGTCTGTGTGTGTGTGTGTGTGTGTGTGTGTGTGTGTGTGTGTGTGTGTGTGTGTGTGTGTGTGTGTGTGTGTGTGTGTGTGTGCGTGCGTGCGTGCGTGCGTGCGTGCGTGCGTGCGTGCATGCGTGTAGGCAGCCTACCAGGCTAAGACCGCGGTCACAGCCGTTCTTTCCTACTTCATGCTGCGTCGCCTACTCAGCCCATGGCAGTGGTTCTCTGTGTTGGTGCTCTGCGGGGGGGTGGTCCTTGTCCAGTGGAAACCTGCAGATGTCACTGACCCCCAGGTAGTGCCATGTTTAAAAAGTCAATATTGGTGGGGCGCACTGCATGGTTAGATTAGCGGATCGTGTGTTGTTAGGGCTGGTCATTATGGATAAAACCAATCACTATATGTTTGACCTAAATACCTAAGGCAGGGATCTTCAACAGGGGGTCCGGGACCCCTAGAGGGTCCTCAGAGTTACTACAGGGGGTCCTCCAAGTCTTTGTGTGATAGAAACCTTTTTTCTATTTTTTCTATTAACCACTTGAACCCTAGCATCCCTAGCAGGCGTTGTGAGCTTGTAGATCTGCTATTTCGGCAAGAGGTTTGGTGTAAAAGAGCAGACTAATTACAGAGTGAAAGGTCAAGTTTATTAAGTATTGACGGTTCAAGTGGTTAAATATCTAAAAACACAAATTGATATGAATCCAAAATACACTGATGATTATGCTTTCAAACAATGAAACTATGGAATATATGAAAAGCTTGTGGGGTCCCTGCTTCATCTCTCTCTCAACTAAGGGGTCCTTGGCCTGTAAATGTTGAAGACCCCGGCTCTAAGGGTATTGTGACGATATTGTATTGTCCCCAATACCCATGGTTTTATTTTGGCTGAAGCTAAATATCTTCCCTCTTTTGTCTTTAGCATCCCATCTCACTAGATTGTCCTCCTGTAATAAAATAAAACTAGAAGCAGTGCTCTTCCGAGCACAGGTATCCGCCAGGTCATGTAGGTTATTGTGGCCTCCTGGTGGCGCTATCATAGGCCATGTGAAAAGGCTGCTAAGGTGAATAGAGACCTTTTTGGCTGCAGCATTTTTCTTTACTTTTTATTTTCATGTGTTTGTTGTTCAATTTCTTGTTTTTTTAGGTGACACTGACAGTGACACACAATAGACAAGCTTTAGGCCCTATACACACATACATGGTGTCATAGAATGTTAACAATAACAATATCTATAGATATAAATGTTCAAATCAAAACGGACCAATCCTGCAAACTTTGGTTTTGATGGTTATTTTTCAAGTTATTTGACAAAAACTAGACTCTCTGGGTTCCTTTTGGGAGGTCTACATTGAACTTTACAGGTACATAGTGTATGTAACTCTGACAGTATACAAATGAAACCAAATGGACCGTTACGGGTCCATTTGGTTTCATTTGTATACTGTCAGAGTTAAGTGGAGACCTTGACATCTTAAAGTTTGAGAACTACTGATTTAGACCAAAATGCAGGTTTAAATTGAATTTTGCAATGAACCTCTGTATTAACAATTAAACAGGATTTTTTACAAGGCTCCCTCAATTGTATCACAATATATACGATATCTCTGAAAAGGCATATCGTGGAGACATTGTATCGTCTCCACGATAATTATCACCATATCGCCCACCCCTAGTCTCGGCCATGCCTTTCGGCCTGGCAGAGACCATTAATAAAAAGCAACAACTGGTAATAGTTGTGTAATTTGCTCATAGTAATACCTTTGTTGTCCTTATCCCTATTCAAAGTCACCAACGACCTCCTGCTCTCCTCCGACACAGGTTAACTCAACATCCTCATCCTCCTTGACCTCACTGCTGCATTTGACTCCATCCACCACCCCATACTCTACCACCTTCAGTCCACCCTTGGAATTACCGGTACTGCCCTCTCATGGTTCACATCCTACCTATCTGACAGACAGCAATTCATCTCCATAAATAACTGCACATCCACTACATCCTCTGTCACTCACGGTGTCCCCCAGGGCTCAGTGCTTGGCCCCCTCCTTTTCATTATTTACATTCTCCCCCTTGGTCAAATCCTCCACCGCCATGGTCTCCACCCATAAAGCAAATAAACGCACCTGGGGCGACAGCCCCCGCCCTTTGGAACCCACTCCCACCTCATATAAAAGCCCCCTCCCCACCCTAGCTGTGTTCAAAGCTTCCCTCAAAACTCACCTCTTTAGACTTGCTTTCCCTTCCTAACTCTTCTCTCCCTCTGAGCTATTTTAAATTTGTGTCCTTTTTAGCCTTTTAAGATTTTAACTATGTTTGAAGCGGTGAAAGCCGCTTCCAAGGAGTGGCTTTGTGTGTCCCGTACATGTCCATATATGGTCATTCCAGTCCAGAATGAACATGCTTTGTCTGTCCCGTACATGTCCCATGCATGTGGAATTGAGGATTGGTCAAGCTTCACATGACAATTTGGCCCTCCAGATAAAATCATTCAGAATTCAGAATTCATAAAAATATAGAACTAAAGCACATAGAAAGTATAGATCCAGAACATAGAATGTATAGATCTAGAACACAGATTTCATAGCTCTAGAACACATAGAATAAAAAAATCACTGCTTCACTTCGAACCAGGTTTGATTTTAATAACGTTGTTTTTTACTTTTATTTTGTTCTGTAAAGCGATTTTGAGTATAGAAAAGCGCTATATACGGTAAGTCTGATGTATTATTATTATATTATCTGTGCATCTGTCTTTTTCAGATGGAGCAAAACCATCTTTATGGGATCTTGTACACTCTTGGTGCTGCCCTGTGTTCTGGAATTGCAGGTAGTATGTTCTTCACAGCGTAATCTGTTCATAAAGACAGTACCGTATTTTCTGGACTATAAGGCGCACTTAAAAGCCTTTAATTTTCTCAAAAAACGACAGTGCGCCTTATAGTCCAGTGCGCATTATATATGGATCATTCATTGACATTGACATTCCCTTTAGCACAGCTCCATCTGTTTGATGCATAACGCAACGGTAGCGTCTATTATGTGCGCCTTATAGTCAGGTGTGCCTTATATATGAAAACAGTTTGAAAATAGACCATTCATTGACAGTGCGCCTTATAGTCAGGTGCGCCTTATAGTCCAGAAAATACTGTACTCACCTTATTCCTGGCCCTCTCTAGGGAGGCTGCCATTGCCTTTTACAGAGGGTGCTAAAGAGTTTTTCTCTGTGTGCTGCTTCAAAAACATCTTTTCACTTCCTCCCAAGTAAGGAAGTGACAGGGAATTGTCTGTTGCCAGATTTTGCCAAAGAAACAAGCGGCCAGGTCTAAGAAAAATAAGCCCAATAGAAGCAACTAGGCTCAGTTTTACTACTTTACATTTACATTTACATTTGAAAATAGCAGATCAGCAAGCTACAATGTGTCACATTGCGACACATTGTGAGCTTGTATATTTGCTATTTTAAAAATATTGAGGGGACTTTGCAAGCATTTGTTTTGCACAAAAAACATTAATTCGGCTAAAAGCGGCCCCAACAAAACTATGGTTTAGTGATGAATCATCACTTTTCAGTCTTGTGGGGCCTTTTTTAGCCCAAGGAATGTTTTCATGCAAAACAAAAGCTTGCAATGGATTCAGAATCATTAAAAAACCCTAGTTTGACCCCTCATGCACATGCTACTTAAAGCAGATTTTTTCCCTTTATACAGTAGTATAGTGTCTAGTAAGTGGATGGGACCCAAACTTTAAGCAGCTGTCAAAAATTCCCTTAGGGATTTTGCAAATGGAATCATGGATTTTCTGATTTGTTATACTCTGAAGTTTCCAAAAATATATACTTTTCATAATCCCCCGAAAACGAAATTACACAGGCGACTTGACTAAGTGTGTTCCTGCCTTTAATGTGGTTAACTCTTGTGTGTTGTCTCTGGTGAAGGTGTGTACACTGAGAAGGTAGTGAAGAGCTCCGATACGTCCCTGTGGGTCAGGAACATCCAGATGTATCTGTCTGGCATCGTCATTACCCTGGCTTACGTTTACTGGGCGGATTGTGACAAGGTCCTCGCGAAAGGCTTCTTCTTTGGTTACACACCATTGGTGGGGGTCGTACTGTGTAAGTCAAATGAAGCCGGTTGACTGTTCACATTTTCCCCTGGTACCCGTAATTGCCGGACTATGGACTATGTCGCTGTTTTTTTCCCATGTTTTGAACCCTGCGGCTTATACAACGGTGCGGCTTATATAAAGATTTTACAGCTAACGGCCAGTTCGTTGTTTCTACAATGGTCTTTAACAAGGATTTTTATATAGATTTACACAGCTAACGGCCACCAGGGGCACTCTAGCGCAGGGGTTTTCAAAGTGGGTGACGGGGCACCCTGGGGTGCCGTGACAGCAATCCATGGGTGCCGCGAGATCATCACTTATTTTCAGTCAGTTCTAACCAAAATGGCTATTATCTCAACGTTTTCCTTGCAACATAATCACTAAAATATCATTACTGTCAGGCAGAAACCTCTGTCGCACAAAACTAGTAAAAACAGACGATCTAACAAGCACTGTGTGCTTGTAGATCTGCTGTTTTCACTAGTTTAGTACATTTTATAGATGATAAATACAAAACAATCGGTTTTGGACATAATAAGGTTTCCACCCGACAACGATGATATGCTATAAATATAAGGTGCTGGTAAGGGTGCCTCGGATTAAATAAATATTCATGGGGTGCCCTGAGACAAAAACGTTTGGGAACCCCTGCCCTAGTGGGAAGCAGGAAGGACACCTGCAGCTTATCGTCAGGTGCGGCTTATATATGTAAACATTTTTTTAAATTCTTTTAATTTAGCTGCTGCGGCTTATATTCAGGTGTGGCTTATAATAGTCCAGCAATGACGGTATTTGTAGTGTTTGTATCTCACATGCTAATGTTTTATTGTTCTGTGCCATGCCAGTCCTGTCCAGTGTGGGGGGTGTGTTGGTGTCGATGGTAGTCAAGTACACAAGCAACATCACGAAGGGCTTCTCTTCCGCGGCTGCCATCCTTCTCTCGACCGTGGCTTCGTACTTTATGTTTGGCCTACAGATAAGTGAGTCAGGCTTTCACGCTTTGTCATTAAAGTATGTCCTGCATTCCTAGGTTCAGGTGCGGAACCGAAGCAAAGGTTCTGCCTCACCCTGTTGGGTTTTACTCTGCAATGATGAACCATCTCGTGGTACATTATGCTGCTTATTAGGGCATTAACCAAAAAGTCGACAAGTCGACTCAGTCGACTTCATTACACAAGTCGACTCCCACCAGAGAAAGTCGAAGGTGGAAGTTGAAAAAAAAAGTAATACTTTCTATTGTGAAAATAGCAGATCTACATGCTCACAACGCCTCGCGATGTGAGGCGTTGTGAGCATGTAGATCGGCTATTTTCACAATTTCTGCCTCTATTTGAAAATTTGGACAATGTTTAATTTGTCATTTTATAGGTATTAAAAAGTCCTTAAATTGGCACTTTAGAAATGTGCAAATACCCTCTATATACTTAAACCTTATGTTGGCTTGTTTACAGTTGAGTGAGAAAACAATGTTTCACATTAAGTTAATCATCTGGGGACCCCCCAAAATAATTGTGGGGTCGTGTGTGATGTGATGACATCAAACGATAAAGTCGACTTCAACTCAACTTTTTACAGAGTCGAGTCGACTTGCAAAAATCACAAAGTCGTTAATGCCCTACTGCTTATTACACAAATTATTGATTATAAAATGTTTTGCTTACAAGCTTCCTCGGTGTGTAAGAGGCAAATAGTGGTCTTTTATTCAGACATAACAGACCATCGTTCTTTCAACTGTGCCTTGATCGACCAGTCACAATCAATTACCACAATCACAGAGTGCCGTGATCGGTGAACTTGTAGATCTATTTTTGAAAGATTTTTGCAAGTCTTTGAATATTTTGGACCCGATCCTATATAAATGTCTTCTAAATCCTTCTTCTAAATCACTGGTCAAAAGG
>NW_027664989.1:30000-99280 GCF_963921795.1 Nannobrachium achirus
ATCTGTCTGATTGTCAATATTCCATCCTGATTGGCTGAGATTGGCTTTCAAAGTTTGTAAGATTGGTCCTTTTTGGACAAAATGCCTCAAATCACAAACGCAGAGTGCAATTAACATGAAATCGCACACACACATTCCCACTAGGCCGAGGAAGAAATGCCACTTATTTTTTTTTAAATCAGCCTCATGGTGGCGCTATAACAGGCCAATTTGTGGTTTTACCTAGAACTCCACCGATCAGTTTCCCTATAGGCCAAGGAAAAAAACATTTCCTTGCATTTTTCACATCAGCCTTTTATAGCGCCACCAGGAGGCCGACTTATGTAAGACACATTTTTGGATATTACTCCTTCAGATTTTACCCACAATTAACACAAATCAGTACACAGTATCTCTACAGTCATATGATCAAGACGGATCTGACCCGTATTAAATATTCCCTCCTTATTGGCTAAGATTGGCCTCCAAACTTTGCAGGATTGATCCATTTCGAACAAAATGCCTCAAATCAAACACAGCGTGCAATTGTAATGAAATTGTGCACGCACATTCGCAAAAGGCCAAGGAAGAAATTACACTACAAAATGTTCAAATCAGCCTCATGGTGGCACCATGAAAGGTCTAAGATTGGTGAAGAACACATGCCACCCTTTTTACATTTGCCTATTATAGCACCACCAGGACGCGTGGCCTGGTGCATGGAGACATGTGCTCGGAAGAGCACTTCTTCTAGTTTTGGTAATTGATTTTAGAAAGCTGTTTCTTTTTATTTGGTCACTGAAACCAATCATTATCTGGATGCTGGAGTATAGAGACTTTGGTATGCAAATGTCAATGGCTGCCTGTATATCATACTGTGCATAGCACAGAACTCTCAACATGGAAGGCCTCAGTCTTTTGTTGTTGAGGAATGTTACTGAATTGTGGACTGCCAGTATGGCTGGGCAATATATGTATTATATTGATCTAATGATATGAGACTAGATACTGTATTGTCTGGGATTTGGGATATTGTTATATCGTGATGTAGCAAAAGTGTTGACTTTTCTTGGTTTTAAACACTTAATATATCAAAAACCAATCGATATCAATGCTTTGATATTATTGTCACAATATGATGTTTTCATAACAATATCGATATAAACTCGGTCCATTGTATCATCCCTTTAATAATACCAATTTGTATTGTGTTTTTTTTAATAATTTTTATCTTTGATTCGTCACCTTTACAACAAGGTACAACTTTGTAAGCAACAGTCATTCGTGGAATGAGCACCACAGCCAAACGTGTGGGTAGCAACATTCGGTCCATTATATCCCCCCTTTAATTATGCCAAATGGTATTGTGTTTGATATCATTCTTATCATTGGTTTGTCACCTTTACAACGGGGTACAGCTTGTAAGGATCTCGCATTTGTGGAATGAGCAACATAGCCAAACGTGTGGGTAGCGCCCCTCCAAAGATTGTCAAAATGGCCTGGCAGGCATGCAACTTTATTTTATTTTTAAGCCAGCACCTGAATCATGTGAATCATGTGAAGTGTATAGTTGTTATGTAATGTAATGTAATGTAATGTATGCACTTTAACTGTATGTCAGCACTGTGTGGTTTTTACTATTCTTTTTAAAATGTCTTTCTTTTTTTATTTCCCTGTTGTATGTTGTGTAGCAGGATCCCTCCGCACTAATCTTGAATCTTGAGACCAAAACAACGTGGGCAATCTGAATTCAAAGTGTGGGATCTCAGACACACCCATCACTTTCAATGTATTTTTTTATTTTTTGCTGATCACTTTATTTTATTTTTAAGCCAGCGCCTGAATCATGTGAAGTGTATAGTTGAATCACTTCATTCTTTGTGATAGTTGGAGTCAAAATGCCTTTGTTTATTTAGTTTTGTTTTTATTTTAGATTAATTGTGTGGCCTTGTTGTAATGACTTTGACACAGTGAGTGGGCCTAATATGGTGCCCAGGTGTGGCATTGTTACTCACCTTGGTAACCACCACATGGGGAGGTTACTGGTTACCCACTGGGCAATGGCCGATTAGCCCCAGGTGTGCAAGGAGAAACGCCACACAGTTTTGACCATGTTCATGTCGCCACCCTGGTTGGCATTCAGTGTATTTTGAGCGAGTTGTATGCTAATGGTTTCATGTACAATAAATGGATTGGCATATCCAACCTGAGACAACACTCTGGACATTGAAATTCATGCAAGCGTCTGACTAAAAGCAACCCGGTGCCCCTCGCTGTAGGTCTACAAGTAAAGGCTCTACAGCAGGGGTCTTCAACGTTTTCAGGCCAAGGACCCCTTAGTTGAGAGAGAGATGAAGCAGGGACCCCCACAACCTTTTCAGAGATTCCATATAGTTTCATTGTTTGACGGCACAATCATCAGTGTATTTCAGAATCATGTCGATTTGGGTTTTCAGATATTTAACCACTTGAACCGTCAATACTTTAAAAAACTTGACCTTTCACTCTGTACTTGGTCTGCTCTTTTTTCCCCTCTACACCAAACCTCTTTGCCAAAAATAGCCGATCTACACACTATTTTTGGTTAAAGTTCTCAGAACATGGACACTAGGGTTCAAATGGTTAATACAAAAAAGGAGAAAAAAAGGTTTCTATCACAAAAAGATTTGGAGGACCCCCTGTAGTAACTCTGAGGACCCCCTAGGGGTCCCGGACCCTGCTCTACAGGGATTATCTGTTTCATCATGTTTTACCATGTCCATTTCAGTTTGAAATAGTTATTTCGCTGCTTTCATTAAACAATGATCCATAGTGTTTAAGTGCAGTGCGTCAGTTCTACTCAGTAGGCCTAATTACATTATACAGTAGCAGGGGTTTTCAAAGTGGGTGACGGGGCACCCTGGGGTGCCGTGACGGCAGTCCAGGGGTGCCGCCAGATAATATGATATTTTTTGGAATTTATTTGGACACTTGAAAAAATATTTAGTATAACTTTAAACTTGAAGTACAAAGTTATTTTCAGTCAGTTCTAACCAAAATGGCTATTATCTCAACATTTTCCTCGAAACATAATCACTAAAATATTGTCACGTTTCAAATGTGTACGTCTTTTGATAAAGCAAAGCCCTGCTTCATCGTACAATACTGTCGCACAAAACTAGTGAAAACAGCCGATCTAGGCGTTGTATGCTTGTAGATCTGCTGTTTTCACTAGTTTAGTTCATTTTGTAGATGATAAGTACAAAATGAAGTGTTCTATTCCCGGCAACGACGATATGCTATAAATATAAGGTGCTGGGAGTGAAAATTATAATGTAGGGGTGCCTCGGATTAAAAAAATATTTATGGGGTGCCCTGAGACAAAAGGGTTTGGGAACCCCTGCATTATAGTATACTGTAAATGAAACACATTCTGTAGAGATGGTCTTTAACAGACTTTAACCAACCTCTCATCATTGACACCAAGGCTGCAGCTAGATGCAGTAACTAGAATGCTGGTATTTAAAATCTTATGCAGCCAGGGTTTATAGCATGTCATTAATATAATTAAGTTATTTATTTTTATGCTGGGGTTAAAGATGTGACATTTTATTGTGTCCATATGGCTTAAAAGGGATAAAATCTTGAAAATGAAATAAATGAATAATTATTTTGTCAGTCTTAAGTACAATTTTGAGTACTTTATTGATTTGTACTTTATTTGAGTATAGTGACGTTTCCATAAAGCTACTTAATGCGCATTTAAGGCTTATTTCTAAATCTTTTTATGGAAACACTTCAAAATGCGAATACACTTTCATTATCCTTCTGTGATGCATTTTGTGTCATAGTTTGTGTTCATGGACGCGCCGGGGCTCCAATTCATGAACGAGCACTTCTGGTTTGAACGCGCGTCAATTCAAAGAAGCCTAGATGCGCATTCATGATTAGAAGCCCCAACTGCAGTACCTCAAACAGCCACCATGTCCATGGCGCTTCAAAGCTCCCCCTCGGTCCCGGGGGCTTGGTTGTTACACATGGAGTGACCCTTAGTCATCACACCGTGTTGCGCGTGCCAAAAGTGGCCGATCTACAAGCTCACATCTGCGACGCTGCAGGATGCAGTCTGCCCGGTGGCGGGCCGGCCAGTCGCTTGCACCTGTTTCGAATGATATCAACGCACTTAATGCAAAATATTCACATGCTTTCAGACGCTTCAATGCAGAGGTATCCATGGATACTGGATACTGGGTATCCAAGTATCTCACCAATGCAGAGATATTAGTAGTAAAATGTCGACATCTAGTGGTCAACCTCAGAGGTGCACAATAATAAAAACTGAGCTGAATCCCAGCATCGAAACAGATGCCATGGATTCTCTGTTCCCCGGTGTAACGCTCCACACCACAGACCCCGACGGAGCGGTGCGGTATTGGGCGCCGATGACCCCCGTGAGTCGCCACCGAGGCGAGCGCTAGCGAGCCGAGTTGCCGCGACGAGCGGTGGGAACGGCGACCAATCCCACTCAGCCGCGTTACCGAGATATGTGCCGTTATGGACAGAATAGTAAATATTCAGTCCCTCACTATCCACGTCTACCCCACTGCACGTCTACCCCACTATCCACGTCAAAGATAAATGCACAAAAAAGGAGTCACATAATCCGTTCATTAGCTCAGTCAGTAGAGCACGGATGCAACAATCCCACGGCTTGGGTTCAATTCCCGTGAGGGGAATATAATATTCGAGGCGACAGATATCGGCGCATGCATACATCAAAGTGCACGAAAACGAGTATCCCGTGGATACTCCTCCGTGGATACCCTGTGGATACTCTCTGCATTCAAATGCATGATAAATGGTGAAAAAGTCCGATTGAATGTGAAGAGAGCAGTCGAAGCTGGTGGTCGCTTGCGCTGTGCCCCGGCCAGGCGCACTTTCTCCGCGGCGGTGCGTTGCGACCGGCTCTGGGTCGGGGTGAGTGTGCAGCGAGTCACTCAGTGCAACAGTGCTCACGTCTCTCGGCCTGAAAAAATCAGCCCCATCCCAGCTCTGTGCACTGTGTGCAAGCCCACGGGAAGTATTTACAGCAGGTCGGTCAGACGGACCCAGGCAGGATCTCCCAAGAATCGCATTTCATCAGTTTAATGGAAATGGGCTAAATTAGTTTTTTCTTAATACGCATTTCTGATAATTCGCTTCCCTAATTTGAATATGTTTATGGAAACATGGCTATTGTCAACGTGTCACATCGTGATGCATTGTGAGCTTGTAGATCTGCTATTTTCAAACATTTTGTATTTTTACTTTTAGACCTTTAAAGGGATATTTCACTTTAAAAAAAAAACTTTTGGTCAATTTATCGTTTTATCAGGCTTTTATGAACACCCTGGACAGTTTTTAATTTGCTTGATTCAATATTTAGATATTTGATTTAAATGTTCAGGCCCTCCAGGCCCAGTTCCTCTCCCCATACATTCCCATTGTAACTTCAAACTCCATTTTAACCATGATAGATTCATTAAAAACAATATTTCTTTTCTGGTGACTCATACTACCCTCCTAATACGTGAGCAGGCCGTGTTTTTTCCTTAACTTAACTTTTTATGTACCGGTATTTATTTAATTCTTTAGGAAAATGGAAACAAATTAATACAAAAATGAATTATTAAAATAAATGAAAAAGGTTATCGAAATATCAAAATATTGAATGAAGCAAATTAAAAACTGTCCAGGGTGTTCATAAAAGCCTGATAAGACGATAAAATTACCAATACTTTTGTACTTTTACTCAAGTACATTTTGAATTCCAGGCTTTTACTTGTAAAACTCTCATACCTATGAGAGTGGAATCCACGTTCCGCCAATGCATTTCAATGAGAGTGAAGCGGTTTCATGCCAGCAGAGGATTTCTGCAAAAAACGCTCTCTTCTCATTGAAATGCATTGGCGGAACGCGGATTCCACTCTCATAGGTATTTTGGTGTGAGGGCACCCTAACAGAGTATTTCTGCACTGCAGTATTGATACTTTTACTTAAGAATTTGAGTACTTTTTCCACCTGAAAAGATGAATAGATACAAATAATCATTCATTCCCATATCAGTTACTCTGTTAAACTCAGGCCCTTAGTAGGGTGTTTGGCTCTAATGTAGTGTAATGTAATGTAATCTTTTTCCCAGATACTGTATACGATGCCACATGCCATATTCAGAAAATAACTCTAATCAGTGTCTAAAATATCTCATCAGAAATGAAGCTGTCATTTCTGGAGATGAGTTATGTAGACCGTAACAGGGGGGCTGGGGGGCTCCCCTGAAAGCGGTATGGTAAATACATTTCGGACAGGAGGTCCCCGACCACAGAAAGCGGTTAGAGCCTTAACCCTCACGGTGTACCCTTTTGATGTCACAGGCAAGACCGTTAAGGTCCTCAAAATATTCTTACGAGACGACCTGTCCTACTCTGTCCAGGGAAACGTACTGATGCTCACCACTAAAGACTAAAAATATGAAGTGAGAGCTTTTATCAGTAATGTAACAGCCATGTGGAATTCAGATACTCACAGATGGGTATTGCTTCTTCTCCTAAAGAAGACCAAGTCAGTTTATCCTAACAGCACTATAAAATTCAGAAAATGAGGCTTTTTGGAAGTTTAAAAGCTTCCTTTTATTCACTCAGGGTATTACACATGTGTATTTAACAATACAAATGCAAATACAAAAAAGAATAGAAATGAAATCAATCAGGATTTATCAATGCCTTAAATTAGGCTTGTTCTAAAATAATTCCGAATTTAGATTTAAAAGCAGGAGGTTCCATTAGATTTAGCCTTAGTTACAGGCCAGTCTAAATTTGATAGTTCCAGAAATGTATAATATTTAACGCCAAATAGTCTTAATCTCAAAATAATTTAATTTTAATATAAGTCAATTTGACCTTCCTCCATGTGGAACCAACTTGAGATCTGAGTAGAATCCCCCAAAAAGAGCGCAAAGGACCCCGGCAGGGCCCTCTGTGTCCTCCAAAAATCCCCCAAAAAGCCTAAAAGATGCTCTTGTGTGAGCCCTTGTATACGGTGGTCCGATCTCAGGGAAGTTCCCCAGACATGAGTATGTGTGTGCGTGTGTGCATGTAAGTGTGCGCGCGCGCGCACACACACACACACACACACACACACACACACACACACACACACACACACACACACACACACACAACTTATTTTGCATATTTTTCAGACATGGCCATATCTGAGGTATGCAGTATGCGCTGATCGGTGATGGAAATAGACATGGCATGTACGCATCAAACACAGTCAAACAGTGTATGTACTTCAAACACAGGAAATGCATAACCACAAAGAGGCTTCTAAAGGCTGGCAAAGTTTCCCAGCGCATCTCAGCAGTCATTTCAACCAGTCAATATTGTTCTAGCCTGATTTCAGACTCTACGCTGGGGCTTGAGTCTGAACTTGTGGCCATTCTATTTGATTGAAAAGGGGAGGGGATTTAAAATTTGAAATTCCCAATCACAAGAGATCTGGTGGGAGGGGTTGTTTGACTTTTGCACACAAAACATTCCCTCCTCCCCCTCCCCTCAATGACATGCACCAAACAGGTCATTGTCTTTGATGTTTCATTGATTAGAGAGAATCACTAACGAGCTATTCGACACGTGTATGGCTCAATCAATGACTGCAGTTCGGAGCCCTTTTGAAGTTCAAAGGGAGCAATTAAGAACTCTGGTGAGCCACGCAGCCACCCCCCCTCCACTGTTTCTGTTGATTTTCAAAAGTTAGACGCGCCCCTCCTCCTTATTGCATTGATTTCATTGGTCGGTTTCGGTCGGTTTGAGAAGCTTTCGGTAGCAAGAGACACGTCATATGACACATCCAGACCAAGAGATGCAGTTCACTCAGAGAGTGGGCGGGTCTATTGGCTGGAGCCAGGCTAATATTGTTCCTCCTTTAACCAGGCCAAGTGATAATATATTAAGCCTGTGAGTTGTTCAACATAAATTACGCTCTTTTACATTTCACTATGTCCAACACTGTGCAATCATTGCGGGAACGGTCTGATATTGAGGGCTTCATTTAGGCCCTTATTAACAGTGTCTCCTGCAGGACGCGGACGCAGTCCAGGTGGCCGTTGACCGTAACGGTGGCCGTAGAGCGCCGTCTTTCCCCTCACGTCCACCAGGTCCACCTGGGCCCCCTGGGCCATCAGGAAGGCCACGCAGGCTGCGTGGCCGGCCGTGGCGGCGATGCGCAGCGGCGTGCAGGGCACTTCTAAAGTGACAAATCGTGAGAATGGGATAGCAAGCTGTTAATAACTGACAGTCTCAGATAACACATGCCTTTCATTGCCTTACTTTCACCTGCCACTCAGTGGTGCTATTGTGCATGTTAACAACATTATGACAACGCAGTGATTAGCCAGTGACAAGGCAACAACAGCCCGACTTTAATGATCTTAAACCACGTTATTTTACATAGTTTTTTTTGGCAATAGTATAAAGTAAACATTACAGAGACTTTAGTTGTCACTGTAAAATACTTTAAAACATGTTATATATTTACCTAAAAATGCAGACATTCGCGACGCTGCTATTGAAACCAATTTAAATCACCCGCTTGTCACTCTCGAGCTGAAACATGGGTCACGTGACCAGTTCATTTCCGGGGGGGGGGAAGAGGGAAAAAAAACACACCTGGGAAAGAGTTTCACCGGGCCAGAGCCCCACATCATTGAGTTTCCTGTTTACCAGTGTTGCCATGTCTGCTTATAATAATAATTTTTGCCAGACCCATGAAATGGGTAGGCCTACATAAGCAAATGTCGGTCTGTCTGTCTGTCCGGGTTTTCTATATAAAGGGTATATATGATGATGACATGATGATGACATGCCTACAAAAGGCATGATGTCATAAATGATGATGACAGACAGGGGGTTGGCAGAACCGGGGTCTGGCACAACCAGGTTGACCTGGTCTAGTTTTAAGTGTAGTTGCTTATTGGGCTTGCTTTAATGCTTTCTATTGTTTTTGTTACTCTTTGACTGCCAGATTCTAAGCTGAGCGAGGCTAATCGTCTGCTCGGCCGGCTCTTGCCAGCAAATCGGAGTGTTTTCATGTACCTTTGAAAATTCATAGAATATTAAGCCCCTAGCATAGTAGGCACCGCGGTGATAAGCTATCCACCGCGGTGTAGTCTTTTTAAAGCCGACATCATAGTCGCCTGGGCGGTGGAAGGCTTTACACCGCCGTGTAGTCTTTTCGAGTCTTTTTGAGTCATGAAACTACAACGTTACATCATTCCTCGCGGTGGAGAGCTTTACACCGCAAGTCCCAACACATCTCTCTGTTTTTACTATCAGACAGACAGGCTCTACACCTCGTTCACTGATTGGTCAATCTAGACGGAGTTTGCGTCTGAACCAGAGGGAGGCGGGGGAGGACTTCACCGTGGGCCCCGTGACTATGATGTCCTGCACTTATTTTCTGACTTGCGGTGGAAAGCTCTCCACCGGTGGATGGCTCTCCATCGTACACTCTGTACGATGGCGGCGCCCTGGAGAGGGACGGGAATAAGGTGAATAGTTTATCTCCTCTCCCTCTGGCTTAGCTCTGGTCCATAGCGTCCATAGGGAGTTCTAACTTCTAACGTGCAACACAAGCACACAGGCAGGCCATATTTTATGGCCATATTTTATGTGCATTGTTCCTTTACCGGGAGTTAATTAGCAGCCATGGTCTCGTCCATCCAGGCACGCAGCGCAGTGACGCGGGCGTACACACCGGGATAGTCCACCCTGCAGTCCCTATTACCCCAGGAGACCACACCAACCAGAGTCCAAGCACCATTCTTTTTACAGACCAGCGGGCCCCCAGAGTCACCATGGCAGGAAGAGGCTCCATTCCCTCCGGCGCAGATCATCTGCTCAGTGACTTTGAAGTATTTCTTGCACTTCTCATTAGTGAGGAGAGGGAGCGCGGCCTGCTGGAGCCGTGCAGAGGTGGGCCAGGGCCGGTTGTTCTGGCCCCAGCCAGATGTCACACACCTCATTCCACCCGGGAAGTTGTCATTGGTCTCAGCCACGCACGCCGGAGACACACGCCTACCCAACACAGCAGGCCTGACTAACTTGATCAGTTGGATGTCATTGTTCACCCAGCTGGGGTGATTGAATTGAGGGTGCTTGACGGACCTTTCCACGTCTATGGTCTGGATGTCCTCTGTGTTGGACGAGAGATCATGCTGGCCCAAGATGACGCGGTCACCCTGGTTCACAGAGCAGTGTGCTGCTGTCACGATCCAGCTCTCGCTGATCAGGGTTCCGCCGCAGATATGGTAGCCGTGCACTGACACTTGCCACGGATATGAGTGGGCTTTAGCTTCTTCACCCCCGACAATACGGGCAGGGTATCCCGTGATGACTGGAGGGATGTCGGGCACGCCACAGCCAGAAGCAACGGTAACGATCGCAAGGCAGAGGAAAATCAACGGCAGAGCCATGGTTTCAACTCGACTTTTAGCAGGCTGCCTGCAGCGTCCTTTGTACTGGAGTTAAACAATATACAGTAGGCAATGGAGACTGGTTGTCAAACTCTAGCACAGACGATAAGTATTTCGACTCTCTCCTCGTAGAAGCTGGTCTCTGAAGGTTCTAGTCTTGGTTATAATAAAAGATCCTGGGTAACACTTATTGCATCTGCGCTGATGGGGTAACTGCAACCCTTTAAATACTGTAATTACAGTATCATCACCATGTCGTCACTCAGTCATCACTACGCCCAAATATGGAAATCTATGTATCTGTCAGTCCTTGTTTAGAAAGAAATCTGTAGGAGTTGCAAAAGGCGAAAAGGGAGGAACATCTAAATCAGCCGGAAATCGCACCTACCGTACTGTATATGGGTGTCTGATCCCAGAACAAACTGATGGTGACGTCACCAAGGCTGTTCGGTGCTGTCTCTATGTATGTGGGTGGGCAAGTTGGCACTCTGCCGAGGTGCCAACTTGCACCTTGTTTTCTACATCAGGTCACTTGTTGTCACCAAGAATGCAGCCTCGGTGACGTCACAATTAACAGCCAATGAGGGACTAGCATATATACTTTGCTTGGCCCAGTGGATGCGAAATTTTGATTTAAAAAACTCACTCGTTGATTCACTCGTACAACAAAATGCGTTTTACGTGGCTTGGCTTAGCTTAGCTTCTCGGGTCAGATATTAATATGCGATTAAAATGCGTTTAATTGCGAGTAATTAATTACAAAGCCTGTAATATATATATATATATATATATATATATATATATATATATATATATATATATATATATTATATATACACATACACAGAGGACGCGTCTGAAACACCGAACGCAGTACTTCCGCGCTCTGTTGGTTCAAGTAACTAAAGTGCACTCTGTCGAGGTGCCAACTTGCGTCTTGTGCACTCGTGGCCATGTATGGCCTACTTGTGTGCCAGTAGAGTGCGCGCTGTTATTTCAGGTCGCACTTGTTGTTGACGTCATCAAGAATGCTGGTCCCTCATTGGCTGTTGATGGTGACATCATCAAGGATGCTGGTCCCTGATTGGCTACATGCGTAAACATAGACAGATGCGCGACAGATACACCACCGAACGCAGTACTTTTCTTGTGCACTCTAGGGATAGGACGATAAGCGATATTATCGTTTATCGTGATAAATAACACTCACAATAATGTGGAGATTTAATTGATTGTGATATTGTCCTCCGTCATGCACTGGGCTGAATTCACCTTTTATTTGCCGAGCTGCATATCCGCTACCACTTAAACCCTCTATAATTTGTTAAAGGTACTTCGAATATACGTACTTGATCCAGTCTTTTTTTCACTCTCTATCAAATGTCTGCCAAAAAATTGCCGATCTTCAAGCTCACAACGTGTTGCGTTGCGAGCTTGTAGATCTGCTATTTTTTTTTGTCACAATAATCGTGATATGCCATTTTCATATCGTCCCATCCCCACTGCGTTCGGTGATTTGGTATGTCGCCTATCAGTCTGCCCAGTCTAATCCCACTGACTGTCCCGTACGGGCCGTAGCCAATCAGAGAGGGGCCGTCCAAGCCGTAGCCAATCAGGGACCAGCGTTCTCTGTGACATCACAATCAACAAGTGCGACCTGATATAAATAACACAAACAGATATATATAAATAACAAACAGACACACAAACAGATATGCCACATAAAAAAAAATCACCGAGCACAGTACTTGCGGACTCTGCTGGAGCAAGCAACAAAAAGAAAGTAAAATAATGAATTCATCCGTTATTAAATTTTTATAGCGGATCTACAAATAATAATTTCCATGGAGACAGTTTCAGGGTGATTTGTTGAGCTTTGTCTCCAACTGCACAGTCAGTGGCGTAAAGTAACGAAGTACATTTACTCAATTACTGTACCGTAATAATTTGTGGCCGAGAATGCCGCTTCTTGATTGGCAATGTTGACCATAATAGTTTGTGGCCGGACAATAGTGTGGTTGCCCTACTGGCAACCACACTAACTAGATAGATGGAGAGAGTTAGATAGTCTTTTTAATGGTACTCACTGACATGCGACCTCGCCCTTAACACCCTGAGGTGTCTTAAAGAGGCGGTGCCATAGTTTTGTACTTTTTCTAGTTTTCATGTGTCTAGGAGGTTGACAGTACTTCATTAGACCCCCTGGTGTGGTTGATATGAGCAATTATGTATTGCCTTTCTATTTAGGTTTTAGCTGGAGGCTGCCACCTTGTGGGGTCAAACGTGCCGGTCCAAAAACACAGATACTTATTACATCATATCAACCCCTCCCCTAATTACCATTCACCCAACATACGTGGGTGTAGCTAACTTCAGCTGGGTCACCACCCAGATAAAAACATAATTTTAACTCTTTTAGTGCTAATCCGAATATTTTCGGTTCTTTTTTTTTTTCATTCCAATACTATTTTTTTTTTTTTTTTTTTGCTATTTTACTTACCCTGAGCTGCTAGTAGCGATGTGGGTGGTCCTGGCTCGTCCATCGCTTTCCAACGAGCCATGCTACATGCTGCGACGATTTATTCCATTGAAAATGGTTTAGAATAAAGTTTAGAGCCCCCCCCAAGAAAATACTTTTGCAAGACGTATTAATCGTGAGGTGAAATATCATAATCGTGACAGCCCTAGTAACAGAGTACTTCTATTTCACAGTATTGACAATTTTACTTAAAGGCCCGCTGACACGCCCCAAAATTATAATAGTATGATACAGTAGGTCACGTGGTCTCTCTGAAAACTGTCTGAAATAGTCTGAAACTCATGTCAGTGTAATCTGCCCATCGCCCCCCAACAACAGCTGACCAGTACAGTAAGTAGTCTAAGTACAGTCAATTAATTTGATTGGCTTATAATTGTGCATTCTCACAATGACATCATAAACTAGGGCATTCACCAAATGTTCTAATATTCGAATATCAAAGTCACTATTCGACCAAACATCCGCATGTTCTGATGGCTGCTGGGGGAAATACCTTTAAAAAAAAGAGAAGAATTCATTCTAAATGGAGTGCTGGCGTCCTTGTTCTACGTTCTATACCAGGGGTTCTCAAACCTTTTTAGGCCGTGACCCCCAAAATAAACATATTTGAACTGGGGACCCCCACCCTGACAAGCACTTGGGATTGTAGGTATTACATTTAATGTGACTCGGTTCCGCAGATAAATATTGTGAAAATAGCCGATCTACAACTATTTTCACAATGTTCGCCTCTTGCTTACGTAATATTTAACAGTTTGGCCAGTCCTGTCGAATATTCGACTATTCGAATACTTTGAGGTCGAATAATTCAAATACTAAAAATCACTATTCGTGAATGCCCTATCATAAACATATTAACTAATATTTTAAGATTACTTTTTAAAGTGACAGTACCCCTTTAGATGACAGTCCTACTTTAAGCAAACAATGTGAATACTTTTTTTCCGCCGCTGCTTTGTTGTCAGGCGTGTCAATGAAAAGTCGTGCGGTGCTGCGCTGGCTGCCTGCCCTGCACGCCGCTGCGCATCGCTGCCAGGGCCGGCCACGCGGCCTGCGTGGCCTTCCTGATGGCCCAGGGGGCCCAGGTGGACCTGGTGGACGTGAAGGGCCAGACGTTGCGCTACGTGGCCGTGGTCAACGTCCACCTGGACTGCGTCCGCATCCTGCTGGAGGCCGGCGCGGACCGCAACGGCAGCCGGCACCACCGCAGCACCCCGCCCTACCACGCGGTGCGGGTGGGGAGGCTGGACATCCTGGAGGAACTCATCAGGTGAGCTGTTCAGTAGTTGACTGGCGTTGCCAGCCTCTATCACACACTTCGTTTTGGGAAGAGAGTCTGGGATTTCAGGAAGAGTTTTCATTTCTGGGGTTTGCCCCAAACCACGTGCCCCAAGCCTACAGAAACCAAGTGCCCCAAGCATACAACCCTGATTGGCCAACCCTTGAAACTGGTTGAGGAAATAGAATCTCAATGGATCGGTGCCAGACCGTACTACAACACCACTACCGCCAGGGGGTGTTGTTGTGTTCAGTAGGGCTGTCACGATTATGGCATTTTACATAACCATTAATTGTCTCTCCAGGGTTCCCACATTCATGAAATTCCTGGAAATATTTTGAAATTAGTAAAATATTTTTCCAGTACTGGAAAGGTTTTGGAATTTATCAAGGGTCCTGGAAGGTCCTGGAAAAAAATAGCTATGCATTGTCTTTGGCTATTGATTTTGTTAATACCTCTGAAATGACAAATTAAACATGGGCCAAATTGTCAAATAAATAGAGGCAGAAATTGTGAAAATAACAGATCTACATGCTCACAACGCCATGTAGATCTGCTATTTTCACAATAGAAACGTGTTATACAAAATTCCTCAACTCTTAGTGCTTGTCAGGGTGCCGGGTCCCCAGTTAAAATATGACAATTTGGGGGTCACAGCCTGAAAAGGTTGAGAACCACTGGCATACACTACCTGTCTTTGGGCATTGCGCATAGGAGTAAGCGACGTGTTATTGAGCTGAATTATTGTTATATAGTCCTGGAAATTGGGTCAAATATCCTGGAAAAGTTTTGGAAAAGTTTTGGAAATTCATTGGTAAAAATGTGTGGGAACCCTGTAAATAGTTCCAATCTCTACTGCTGCTATGTTATGGGATGCATTTTAAATAGTTTTAATGCATTTGAGTATTCTATGTATGTTTTATTGTTGTATACTGACTGACTGTGTGCCAAAAAGACACATTTCCATTTCAAACAAAATTATGTGGACAATAAAGATTTCTTATCTTAACTTATCTTCTTAACCCTAATCCTCCTCCGAGTGGAAAACAAGCGCTGTAAGAGTGAATACATCGAAAGCCATTGACAGGAGGGCTCCAAATGGTACGATATTTAAACTGGTACAAAACAGGGAAAGGGACGAAAACAATTAATTTGTTTATGGACCACTGCTGCGAGAGCCTTTAACGATTTAGCATTTATTTGTAGAGTTGAACATTTCTTCCCCATTCAGCTCTCAGATAGCCTTTGTCGTTGGCAAAGGGATTTTGTGAGCTCCTAAAATTACAACTTTTAGTTACTATCTTTTTCCTATTTTTCTGGGATTACTATTAGTATCATTTTATCCCTTTTTGCTGTGGAGCTGAAATCGACCCAGGCAATACACCGTTTCCAAAACTGTCCTGAAGCGACGTCATCGTGAAGTGCTCAAAAAATGTCGACAGAAGTTTTGGCCGGTTGGAGCTATAGGCTCACAGCATGTTCGATTAGCGCACACGCTCTGCAAAGATGTGGAAATCGCGCGCTCTGAGTGACATTTCCCCCTCTAGTTGCTTTTAGTAGCCCCTCCTTTCGTATCGTCTAGTTGTAGGGGTAGGCAGCAGGGCCGGATCTAGGCATAGGCAAGGGGGGGCAAAGCCCCCCTAAATGCCTTGTCTGCCCCACCAAACATGATGGCATGCAAAAATCTAAAATGTCAAAAATATTAAACTATTTGAAATATTATGCTACAACTAAGTAGATGGATAGATAAACTGACAAGATATTAGAGAAAGCAATAGATAGGTGTAAGACCTGTTGTTTGTATTGCGTGTTATAGGTATAAGTGTGCCAAAATGCTTAGTTTTCATGCATTTCGGGTTTTTTAGGGGGTTTGTCCCCCCATTTTTCCCCGCCCACTGGGCCCTTCGCGGCATGGGCTGGAGTAGCTCTGGTCCACCGCGTCACCTCCCGGTGACGCTCTGACAGACCCGTCGGGAAATGGCTAGACCCCAGTATCTGAGCCCCTCCGAGCGCTCAACATCAGTCAAAATAAACAAAACTATTTCACTACTCACCAAACCAAAGGTAGTTTTGCGTTGTTGAAACTCTATTCTCTGTGGTGGTGAACCCCTCAGCACCCCACCTTCTCTGTAAAATAAATTATTTTTGTCATGAAATAAAACGCACCCACCTCGAGCCACCTAGCGGTCACCGCAGATACAATGGTTCACAACCCAGAAATAAGCGGCGGTCGAGTTGGATGCACTTTATTTCATGCCAAAAATAGTGTATTTTGCAGAGTGCTGAGGGGTTCACCACCGCGGAGAATAGAGTTTCAACAACGCAAAACTACCTTTGGTTTGGTGAGTAGTGAAATAGTTTTGTTTATTTTGACTGATGTTGAGCGCTCGGAGGGGCTGAGATACTGGGGACTAGCCATTTCCCGACGGGTCTGTCAGAGCGTCACCGGGAGGCGACGCGATGGACCAGAGCTAGGGCTGGAGGTGACCCCCCTATCATTTCTTCCTGCCCCACCTAGTGCTAAAGGCTAGATCCAGCCCTGGTAGGCAGAATCGCGGTGGACAATGTGGTCTGAAGTGTCCCTCCACACACTATGGTGTTCTACTGGGCTGTTTGGGGGACAATGTGGTCTGAATAAGTGTCCCTCCTGTTTGGTAACAGATCCGTTCGCCCGCGCTGACTGCTGGGTGCCGGTGGGTTAAAAACAAATGCAGTGATGGGAAAAGTACTCAGATGACTTAAGTAAAAGTATCAATACTGCAATAGAAATAGCCCACTGTTACAAGTAAAAGTGTGGAATTCAAAAAGTATTGGCATCAAAGTACAAAATGTTTGAGTTGTGACTGCTTATAGATCGGCTATTTTCAAATAGCCTCGGCGGTGTCTCACGTGGATCATGGTCGCCTGAGACGGAATCACCAAAAACAAGCGCTCCTTTCCCTTGCAGCCCCCCGCGCCCCCACCGTTGTGCTTAGGTTCGTTGGCAAAAATGCTCACGCAGAGAAAACAAAGTCCTCCCTTATGTCCAATGTATTTGTATTAAAGTTCATACAGTTAACATAAAGTTGCTTGTTTAATTCAATGACAACAAAACATTATTCAGGATTCCAATAAAAAAATAGCAGATCTACCAGCTCAAAACGTGTCAAAACGCGTCACACTGTGACACGTTTTGAGCTAGTAGATCTGCTATTTTTGCTACTTTTCTGCGACAGAATTCATTTACGAAAAAAGCTAAAACACAGAGATAACAGGTGTATATGCAATGTGTCCCTCTGGAGTGAGTGTGGAAATACAGTGGTCCTCTGGAGTGAGTGTGGAAATATAGTGGTCCTCTGGAGTGAGTGTGGAAATATAGTGGTCCTCTGGAGTGAGTGTGGAAATATAGTGGTCCTCTGGAGTGAGTGTGGAAATATAGTGGTCCTCTGGAGTGAGTGTGGAAATATAGTGGTCCTCTGGAGTGAGTGTGGAAATACATTGGTCCTCTGGAGTGAGTGTGGAAATAGCGTGATTCCTAAACCCACCAGGATTGAGTTAAGACCCGCCTCCTCTCGATAATCTTGAGTATGAAAGTGCCCATGAACGTTAGTGCTGCTCGCTCAAGTGCAAAGTACCTACTACCTACTGATCCGTTACAATAATACACGCAGCATAATAGGCCCAAAGCCATATCCAAACCATAACAATTAACTGATAATCACTAAGTTTTTATTTTGAGCACAGTAGTGACAAATTAACTCTTATACTGCTTTGGACGTTCCTGTTCGCCCCAATTTTTTCTAGTGAGGATGGCCAATACGGCCGTTCGTTCGTTTGATGTTTTTTATGGATTATGATAAAAGACGTCCTTGCGCAACTTTTGAATGTATAATTGGTCGTCGGGGTCTTTTGAGGACAGCCGGAAACCGTTCATAAAAAAAAAAAGTAAACAGACTGTCCTGGCTCCGCCTGCCCAGAGCGACTCTGCGCCTACCTAGCTGCTAGCCTTGAGGGACTATATTGTTTTATGCATCGGGCTGTTAGTAGAGAAAGAGAGAGAGAAACGTTGGTAAAAGCGATCATTTTGTCGGAAATCAGTTGTTTTATAGTATTAGTAGTATAGTAATTGTAGTAGGTAGTAGTATTTAGCAGTACTAGAACATTGAGATGTATTAGGCCAAGTACTAGGCCCTGCTCAGTATCAATCCGCCGAAGCAAAGCGACCATCCCCCACCACCCCACGGCCGAGGTCCACGGAAGGAAAGTTTCGACAACAAACTTTGTTAGAATTAGGATTACAAACCTACCCGCGTTGGTGACCCAGGACCAGGCAGCGCCCACCACGAATGGTGGTGGTGGTCGTGATGATGATGATGATGATGATGATGAAGAAGAAGAGAAAAAGATTCCTGTAGTGTAGCCGTTGGCTTTGAAGAGAAACATTCCATTTCTTGGTGCCGTTGGTCGCGAAGAACCGGGTCAAAAAGTGCATCAAGAGCCTCCTGATATCCCGATATGGACTCGGAGACCCCCGCCGTTCGTTCCTGAGAGTGAGACCCCCGCGCTGGATCGGCACAGCACAGTGGACACACATCTCGGGCGCAGTATAGACCACCGCCCGCCGTGACCGCCGCCACCCATTCAACAGCCAGACGTACAGAGGCAGAGACTCACTGGACGATGGCCATGATTCTACTGTCCAGAGTGGTAAGACTTAAATCCAGTGCATCTGCATGTATGTATAGTATACTGTATGTGAATCGCTTCAGGCTTTCCACTGCATCCGTGAGGAAGTCTGGTTTGATTGACAAGCCTAAAGTCTGGTCTGGTCAGACGTGATCTCTATTGTGAATACACCAGTGGGATCCGGTCTAGAGCCCGCCTACTGCATCCGGTTATTTACACGCACACATAGACTACATGCAAGAAACGTTTCCGTATCCGGACCGGATCAGCAACTTGATCCAAGCATAGAGTTAGGATCCAAGTGCATTGCGTTTGTTTTTGCTACACAGGACACACGTGGATTTCCTATTACGTGCGTGCACGTACCGCATGTAGTGTACGGTGCACGGCACAGGTTAGCATTTAGCCAGCTACTATGATTATTTGATGGGATTTTAGGATTTAGTGGCTTAGTTTGTGTGTGCGTGCGTACAATGCGTGTGAGAGAGAGAGAGAGAGAGGTTTCTTTTTACGTGTGGTGCACGTGCGGTGCACGCGCGTGCACGTACGGTGTGCGTTGCACGCGCGTGATCGTACTGTGCACGTGTACGGTGCACACCCGTAGCCTTTCAATTCAATTCAATTCAAAGGAGCTTTATTGGCATGAGAAAATATAGTTTACATTGCCAAAGCAAGTGTTATAAATAAAAACAGTTGAAAATGGGGAAGATAGCCTATATATACAGTTGGAGGAAGTACAGCTTTGTGTAAACAGAGCTATGTTGCATTGTGACATTTTATATATACATACAGGATATAAAGGGCATTTCACTGTGACAGTAAATGCATGGTAACTATTTACTATATCTGCATTTTATGTATTACATTATGAACTTATTGTAAGTCACTCATATTTGCTAATGTCAAAATTGTAAATTGATTTGTTTACATATAAACAGTTTGATATTTTCCTGGCTATGATTTTAGATGATGAGTCGGATGGAGAGGTGCCGGGGACTCCTTGTGTTCTTAGGTCTATACCGTTTGGAGGTAATAGAGGTAAGGAGAAAACAAAAACTGATGCATTTTGTATAATTCTATAGCATTTTAGAGTAGATACAGCTATCTGTTTGTTCAATGCTTTTATCATTTACATCATAATGTCATGGACCTGTCTGAGACATGCTGGGTGTGTAAATAATTGATTTCATTTTGTGCACATCATGTTTACTAGTTTATATTTTACTACTGTGATTTCAGAAGAGTCAAGTGCGGCACAGCCTACTTCTTCATTGCCACATCGTGGTCGTCCAAGGACAAGGATAGGTAAAGAACAAAAACCTTTTTTCTGTAAATCAGACTTAGACATCAAAGGGGGCTTGAGCCCATGCCCTTTATCCATCTGTAAAAAGTGCCCTCTCCAGACCATGAATTCTGTTTTTACATAATTACTAGTATATACTGTATAGAATGTTAGAGAGGCAGGGGCTGAAATGTCTAAAACAGCCTTTTGATGAAAATAGTAGGCCCCCAACCTCCACGCATTCTGCTGTGACGCGTTGTGAGCTTGGAGGTGTACTATTTTTCATGTATTTTATTGCGACCGCTAGGTTTCAGTCGTTTCAGTCGTAGTCTTTTATTCAAAAGACTACGACTGAAACAAAATCAAAATTTGCTGTCAAAAACAACACTGCTTACTCGTAGTAATTATGTATTTGTATAATTTACAGATCGACCATGGGCTCGTGTAGGGGTAGGGGTGCAGAGTTCAGCAGACCTGGGGGAGCCCTTCCGGAGGAGCCTGGCTGGAATGAAACAGAATGGAGCCCCAGAGACATTGAATTCACTGCAGTCCCTGGACCTGCTGCACTTTGTAGGCGCCCTTTGAATAAAAGTGGACCTATCAATGGAAATATCTTGGTTTGGTTTGTACAGTTCACGGAATTTGGAGACAAGATAATCTAGAACTGGGCGTATTTTGAACATCCTGTCACCACTCTTTGCATCTGGACCTGTGTTATCTAACAGTTCCAGGTAGTCCACTGGATCTTGGGACTTGAGAGCACCAGCATGATAGCATTAGAAGCGGGTGTGAAATATGGGATAAAATCTTATATTCTCTGTGATTCAGGTACAGGTTACTGTTTCAATATGAAACCCTACTGTGGAGAATCTGTTTCCCTGCTTGAGACGGTTGAATTCCTCCTTGATGGGCTAGCAGGTTATGGATATCGATTATTTATGGATAATTGTATCACACACACACACACACACACACACACACACACACACACACACACACACACACACACACACACACACACACACACACACATGCACACACACACACATGCACACACACCCACGCACGCACACACACCCGCACGCACGCACACATATACACTCTGTAGACATGTAGTGGTTGAGGCCTGTGTAAGTGCAGGTAGGCCACAACCTTTTTCCATTTGCAGTATTACAATTGAGTTCTAGTGTCTAAAATGTTGTTTTATATTTTATTTTCATTTTCATCAATCATTTGTACTGTACTTCAACCTAAAAAGAACCCTGAAAGCAGAAGCAGGATTCAGGCTGAATCTCATGTCACTGTGTCAATGTTCTGCACTGCTCCTTACTACTGCTCTTACTTCTCTTACACACTAAAAGTGTGTAAAAAGCACTTGTTTTTATTTTTTTGAATTTGTTTGTAAACAACAACTGAGCATAGGTGTGATGTTACTGTGTGATGTTACTGCCAACACTAAAGGATAAAGAGAGATTTCTGCCTGAAAATGTCTCCTTCACAAAAATGCATTTTTCTCAGCTTTATGTTCTCAAAGAGCTGTTTTTTAGGCCATATTCAGCAGCTTCTAGCTAATGAATAGAACATGATAAAAACACGAAATCTTTTTCTGTTGCAAAGTAGACATTCTATTCTTCGTTGCCATATAATTGTTGTCTTTATAGTCAAAGCCAATTTTCTCCAGTAGGCCTTCAAAGATGAGCGACAATTCTCAAATTTAGCTGGCAGTGGATGGAGCTTTTTGTTAAATTCTGTGGCAGTAAAAGAGTTAATAGCTTTCTCAGTACGTTTTTCTCTTTAGCAAAGTTACAAAGTTTTCCCTTTATTAAGCACAGTCAGTTTCAAGTTTTTTTTAGCACAGTTTATTTTGAGCACTGTAGTGAGAAATTAATAGCTGTGCATTGTGCAAATGCAGGCTTTTCTCAAGTACAAGTCTTCATGCCTCTGACTTTATCCACCCTCCATGTGTCAGGCAGGGATTTCAGCCACTCCTGGAAGTCCTCGCGTTTCCGCGAGGCGGGTCTTAACTCAATCCTGGTGGGTTTAGGAATCACACGTGGAAATACATTGGTCCTCTCCATCATTAAAGTTGCCCAATCGTTAAGCATCCCGGCCCTAGTTGTAGCGCACCCTAAAGGTCACATGGAGGTCATGTCAGTCGGCTGTAGGCAGGCAGAGTGGGCGGGGCTTCCTCTCTGTCCACTGCTGACCCCACTGGAGAGTTGAAGAGCCTGACGTCATCGCCACCTAGTGGCCACAGAAGGAACATTACTAGTAAGACGCCTCAGGGCGACATGCAACCTCGCCCTTGGCCATCTGGCCAGTGATGTATATCGGACCAGTTACCCATATATGGAGACCCCCACATGATAGTCAACAATGTTATGTCAAAAAATGCCCATATATGGGCATTACCAAATATTGGCATTCCCAGATATGTCCTGAATATTGATGACATTGGGACAGGGATCTCCATATATGGGCATAAAATATATGTTAATTAGTAAAGCCAAGCAGGGCCTTGGCAAGTTAGGGCCTGGGTTTGATGCCTGGGGATCTCCATATACTGTATGGGCAAAAGGGGTACCCTAACAGGGCATCATCTGGGAAAACCCATATACTGTATATGGACATTTTATTTATGTTATCCTTTATTAATATATATCCATATACAGATATGGTCTTAATATTAACCTTTTCAGGGAAGGTAGGGTGTAAATCAGAGTAAGGCTCTTTGGCCAGTTAGGACCTGGGATTGATGACATCAGAAATCTCCATATATGGTCATAAAAGGGATTTTTGTTTCTGGGAATGACCATAAATGGACTTTTTATTTTATTTGATCCTTTATTAATAATAATGTATGGGTTAGGTATATGTATCCATATACGTACAATATATTTTATGCCCATACATGGAGATCCCAATCTGAACCAGACACACAGATATGGGCCATGCCTTTTCCATCTGGCCAGTGATACTGTATATATATATATATATATATATATATATATATATATATATATATGTTACAGTTAGATTGGGTAACTCAGTTAAATCATGGTAAGAGCACTTGTTTTGTCGTTCACCACACACCAATCACCACCAGATGGCGACAACAGCCATTCACTAGTGTAGGCGCTGACGTCACTCGTTTGTGACTCTTTCGTTTATTTACTAGCCTAGCTCGGCAGTGTTTAGCCATTAGCTTACTATGCCTTACTCTAACCCTAACCCTAACCTTAACCTCAGTAAAACTATGCCTAACCCTAACCCTAACCTCCGTGGGGTGAGGCGCATCATTCCTGCCGACGCTACGTTGTTGTGGCTCAAAGCGAACGCTTGTTCCGCCCCGCGCCGCACGACGAGCGCTCCGTTTCTCAATCCAACAGTTTCTCTATCTAACCGTGACACACACACACACATATATATATATATATATCACGACATGACTGACACAGTATGGATATCCAGGGTTTGATCTTTGATGAGGTGATGTCACGTGACATCACTTCCTGTACTGACTGAAGGACGGACAAGCTGCGACATTTCTCATGGTATACTGCGACCTTCGGTCGCAACAACAACATAATCTGAAGGGATTTGGTGTAGCAGGGAAAAGGAGGGGACCAAGTACCATGGTCAGTACACCCGTTGCTAGTAGTTTTGGCAGGTGCCAAGTGCTTCTAGCTAAGGGAAATCATCATCTCCATAAAGCTTGGTAACCTATGGAATCACAAAGCACAAAGTGCTCTAAAATCCCTGGGTAGATGGCTGTGTCGACTCTGAACTTAATAAAACACAGTGAACCAATACCAGCAATACAATGCAATGGTGGTTTTGCTCCACACTGTGCCTCTATCAAAGCAAACCTGGGCTTCCATAACACCTCAGCAGTACCACAGGCTGATTACACGCCCCATTGATGAAGACATTTGTTCAAAAGTATCCCATACCAAATACGAGTGCATCATTTAACATAACCTTTCAGAAGTTTGACATTTCTGTATTATAAATCCTTCTTTTGAAGTAATATTCTAATATTTTGAGATATGGATTTTTTAAGAACAAAATTGACTTTTTGGTTACCAACGCGCTCTGACTTGACTGGTGTGGTGTCCTATTAGATCAACATGTATTCATTGGAGGATGGATCGCACACAGTGGCAAGAGTTGCCTTTTCTTATTTTATTATTACATGGATGAATGTTTTGACATCCATGTAATAATAAAATAAGAAAAAGCAACTCTTGCCACTGTGTGCGATCCATCCCCCAATGAATACATGATAGTTATGATAATGATAGTTACCCAGACCTGCCAACCCTGGCAAATTTTTTTGAGTACTCATGCGCGGGCACGAAGCGCCCGCGCGGCGCCCGCAGCGCCCGCGCGGCGCCCGCGGTGCAATTTTTGTTGTTTTCCCGCACAAAACAGCGCATATTTTGGGGGGTTCCATGCACCTTTTTGGGTGGGACCTTTACAGTTATGTTAACAAAATTTCACACCAGAAATGTAGCACATTGCATGTCTTGTCTTGTCTTGTCTTGTCTTGTCTTGTCTTGTCTTGTCTTGTCTTGTCTTGTCTTGACTTGACTTACACTAATAGGAGGAGGCAAGATGTTAGAACAACCTTTTAAATAAAAATGCCATTTGGTCTGGAGAAAAAGTAGGCTAGTATTACCAGGCAATACAGTAATGTTGCTTTGGCAATATTGTTGACAAATCTTTAATAAAATATACTAACTGCACTTGCTCAGAGTTAGTTAACAATAGACTAGCAAAACAGTCTCACCAGTGACTTAATGAATGAACATACATCAACATAATCATGTTATTCAAATAGCAAAATAGCTTTAGATTGTCAGGTAGGCTATTTACCTTTAAATATTTACCTGTGTCTTTGTTAAACATTGTTGATTGAGCAGCCTAAATAAAACCACCTTTCTGAGCATGATTTGCATGAAGTTGAAAGTATTCAACTCATGTAGGTTTCTATTGCATTCATTAATTGATATATAGGCCTACATTGTGTATAGATCACATACCGTCTAGTCTGTATATTCATTCATAGAGGATACAGGCTACTCATTGTTAACAAACCATTAATGTCTTCATATATTCACAGGTGATAAATAACTTGTTCACCTTTAATGTTTTTTAAGGGTGGACTTTCAAATAGTGGAGAATACATGGTTAGTTAACAATGAATAGCCGATCTAGTATCTACAAGCTCACTACGCGTCGCACGCAACGTGCTGTGAGCTTGTAGATCGGCTAGTCTTGTCAGTTGTCATCATCATCCCAGCTGCTACCAGCGTGAAAGCGCAAACGTCGCGTCCATCAGCAACACCATGAATGAAGTACAAGCCGAGTGAATTGGACATTGCGCTACGTGGTTAGCAGCTAGCTGCTAGGCTAGTGAAGAAAGTGAAACGGCAAGCGGCAGCTGCAGTCACTGGTACAGAGTTTAGGAGACTGCACATTTGCAGGGAAGGATTGCACTGCATTTCGATCACTTTGCATTCGTTTTTTCCTCTCTTGTAAAGTGCAACCACAATCGTGAGTAGTTTTGCTGCTGCGCTAACGTTAGCTCCGTCTGTCTCGAAGGCTACTAGCATTCTGATCCTGGATCAGCCTGCCACTGCTGTCGTAGACTCTGCTTTGAGTGGGCGTATCCACCTCGCTCACACACATGTAGCGAGACGTCACCACAGTCGCTTGAAATGCACACAGCCGGGCCAAATGAACGCTCATGGAACCGTTATAGGAACCGGTCATGAAAATATGATGGAACCGGCTCCGGTTCCTCAATTTGCGTAGCAATGAGGGGAAATAGTGTACCTGCGTATTGACACTTAAAATGCGTACTTAGTACGCAAAATGCGTACGGGTTGGCAGGTCTGGTTACCAACTCCCCCCGCGAGGGAAATTCGGGTATCGCAGCCCAACCCAGCTGCTTTTTTTCAGCTTAACCCAGCTGAACCCAGTGCAGCCCACAAGGAGCGCGAGGGGGGAAGCAGTGATAGCTGGAGCGGGGAATCGTACCTGCGACCTCTGGGGTCTCCAGAGTCCTAGGTATGGACACTAACCACTCAGCCATCACTGCTCTAAACTGCTCTAATACATGAAGAACAAGAAGCAGTGCTCTTCCGAGCACAGGTCTCCACCAGGCCAGGCGTCCTGGTGGTGCTAGGCCAATGTAAAAAGGGTGGCATATGTTCTTCACCTTAGATTAGGGGTGTAACGATACATTTTAATAGCGATTCGATACACATCACGATACATGGTTAACGATACGATACATGGACGATATTGGTTCATTCATGGTGATACGATACGATTCGATTTAATGATTTAAAATCGATATAGTAACTATTTAGCAAAGACATTAAATCTGTGTGAAAGGTGTGGATAGTGCAGGTTTTTAAGGGAAACATGTATTATTATGGATATAAATAAGTAAACACAGTGATTATCTGCCAAATACATGGACATTGTATATTGACAAACCTGCACCTTGACATGAACCCAGAGATTACACACATTTATCGATAGACCAGTGTAGCTATATGGAAAGGAAAAGTAATTAAACCCCTCCTTTTTATTTTTTCTTCTTAAAAATGCTAAATACAATACACAAGTAGGTAGTTTCGATACAATCGATTCTTTGCACTGCCGATTCGATACGATACAAAATAAAACGATGCGATTCGATTTTAGCTGTTTTCATTTCGATCTACTTCGATTTTTTAAGTTAAAAACGATATTTCGATACAGTTACTATATCGTTACACCCCTACCTTAGATCTTTCATGGCAATCGGACGCTGCATGCATGATTTGAGGCATTGTGTTCCAAAAATGTGTTTTGCTAAAGTCTACCTGCTGGTGGCGCTATAACAGCCCAATGTGAAAAAGGTAGCATTTGTTCCTTGACCTAGTGGGAATAATTGTGGCAAATTTCACACTAATCGCAAGCTGCGTTGATGATTTGGGGCATTTGTTCAAAAACGGAGCAATCCTGCAAACTTTGGAAGCCAATATTAGCCAATTAGGATGGAATATGAAATATCAGACGGATCGGACTTGATCACATGACTATAGAGATGTGATCAAGTGTACCGATTTGCTTGATTTTTGGATAAAATCTCAAGGAATAATAGGAAAAAATGTGTTTTACATAAGTTGGCCTCCTGGTGGCACTATAAAAGACTGATGTGAAAAATGCAGTGAAAGGGTTTTTCCTTGGCCTCTAGGGAGTGCGCTTACAAAGTTTGAAACTGATCGGTGGAGTTATAGGTAAAACCACAAATCGGCCTGTTATAGCGCCACCATGAGGCTGATTTAAAAAATTTGAAGTGGCATTTCTTCTTCGACCTAGTGGGAACGTCTGTGCGCGATTTCATGATAATTGCACTTTGCGTTTGGGATTTGAGGCATTTTGTTCAAAACGGCTCAATCCTACAAACTTTGGAAGCCAATCTTAGCCAATCAGGATGGAATATGCAAAATATTTGGATAAAATCTGTAAGAGCAGTGCACAGAAAGGTGTTTTGCAAACATCGGCCACTAGGTGGCGCTAGAAAAGGCCCATTTGAAAAATTTAGGGCAGAGGTTCTAGATTGGCATCCAGGGAATGTGTGTGCTCACTTTGGCAGCGACCGGGCCAACGGCGACTGAGATTAGGTGCACACAAACTGCGAGGACGCACGCACGCACTGACGGACGCACGGACGGACGGACGGACGGACGGACACACGGACAGACGGAGGGGAAAACATACTCTCCCCCATGCCTTCGGCTGGTGGAGACAATAAACAAGGACCTAGCATCTGTCTAAACAATATACTACATAAATAACATTGTTAACATTGTAGTCAAGTTGAGAGAAACTGCAAAGCAGAATGCCCCAACACTCCAGATTAAACAGGTGCATTGTGTGCATTTAGTTGTGGTCAATAAAAACAATCAAAGTAACAAAAGCATGGTGATGAAATAATGACCATGGAATGTCTCCTTGGTCGTCATATATGTACAACACTAGTGTCTCTTACCCTGCCAGGCACACAACTCTGTGTAGAGGTCTGTCTGAGGAACCAGGATCTCCTGAAAACACACACATTTTAACCATTATTTATTTCCACATAAGGGAGAAACATACAGGACACAATTATTATTGGTGCAGCAAGAATACATTCACTAAATCATGGCATTTTCATGATACAATAAGCATGTCACTCAGTACTCTATGGCAGGGGTTTTCAAAGTGGGTGACGGGGCACCCTGGGGTGCCGCGGCAATCCAGGGGTGCCGCTATCTCTAATACAGACACTTCATCAACCACAACAGCATCTGGTGTATTAGCTGTCAAAGATGTAAATATGACTGGGTTATGACAGAGATGTAAATATGTCTGGGTTATCACAGAGATGGAACATGGATGTTTGTACATTCTCTCTGTAGATGCATGATATTGGTATGTGTCCTTTGCTGTGAGTTCCACTATTAAGTACAATAGGCCTACCAGTCAGGTAGATAGTACAGTAGTTCTACTAGTGAGTATATAGTACAGTAGTTCTACCAGTCTAGTCGTTTGATTGATTGACTATTTTATTAGACAAAAATGGAGAACATACACGTATAGTCAGTCCAATAAAAAACATTTTAGAACAGTACAAGTACAGTTAAACACCCTGCTTAAAAAGGAGCATCCCAAATAAGTCATTTTATGGTATTGTTTACGTCGTAAGTCCTTCGTATTCAATTCATGGACAAGGCAATTAGCAAGCAGAGAAGACATTCAAATATGCTCACTTCTGGCTTGTCTATGGGAGAAGTGATAACTACTGTACCTCCTTCTCTGGCCTCCTGAAATGTGAGTTTTCAGGGCAGTTTTGAAGGATGCCAGCAAGCTACATGGTGTATAAATGGTAAATGGTAAATGGTGCATTTATATAGCGCTTTTATTCAAAGCGCTTTACAGAGATTGTGCATTACATTCACCCATTCACGCACACATTCATACACCGGTGGCGGAGGAAACCATACAAGGCACCAACCTGCTCACCGGGAGCAATGTGGGGTTCAGAGTCTTGCCCAAGGACCCTTCGACATTAAATCAGGGGGAGCCCGGATTCGAACTGGGAACCCTTCGGTAACCCTTTGTGCTCTAATAACGGTTTCTCTACCCCTGAGCTATGCCGCCCCATATACAGTATAGTACAGTAGTTGTACCAGTCCAGTGGTGCATATAGTACAGTAAGTACATTAGCCCTACCAGTCCAGTGGTGTATATAGTACAGTAAGTACAGTAGTCCTACCAGTCCAGTGGTGTATATAGTACAGTAAGTACAGTAGTCCTACCAGTCCAGTGGTGCATATAGTACAGTAAGTACAGTAGCCCTACCAGTCCAGTGGTGTATATAGTACAGTAAGTACAGTAGTCCTACCAGTCCAGTGGTGCATATAGTACAGTAAGTACAGTAGTCCTACCAGTCCAGTGGTGTATATAGTACAGTAAGTACAGTAGTCCTACCAGTCCAGTGGTGTATATAGTACAGTAAGTACAGTAGCCCTACCAGTCCAGTGGTGCATATAGTACAGTAAGTACAGTAGTCCTACCAGTCCAGTGGTGCATATAGTACAGTAAGTACATTAGCCCTACCAGTCCAGTGGTGTATATAGTACAGTAAGTACAGTAGTCCTACCAGTCCAGTGGTGTATATAGTACAGTAAGTACAGTAGCCCTACCAGTCCAGTGGTGTATATAGTACAGTAAGTACAGTAGTCCTACCAGTCCAGTGGTGTATATAGTACAGTAAGTACAGTAGTCCTACCAGTCCAGTGGTGTATATAGTACAGTAAGTACAGTAGCCCTACCAGTCCAGTGGTGTATATAGTACAGTAAGTACAGTAGCCCTACCAGTCCAGTGGTGCATATAGTACAGTAAGTACAGTAGTCCTACCAGTCCAGTGGTGTATATAGTACAGTAAGTACAGTAGCCCTACCAGTCCAGTGGTGTATATAGTACAGTAAGTACAGTAGCCCTACCAGTCCAGTGGTGTACATAGTACAGTAGTCCTACCAGTCCAGTGGTGTATATAGTACAGTAAGTACAGTAGTCCTACCAGTCCAGTGGTGTATATAGTACAGTAAGTACAGTAGTCCTACCAGTCCAGTGGTGTATATAGTACAGTAAGTACAGTAGCCCTACCAGTCCAGTGGTGTATATAGTACAGTAAGTACAGTAGTCCTACCAGTCCAGTGGTGTATATAGTACAGTAAGTACAGTAGCCCTACCAGTCCAGTGGTGTATATAGTACAGTAAGTACAGTAGCCCTACCAGTCCAGTGGTGTATATAGTACAGTAAGTACAGTAGCCCTACCAGTCCAGTGGTGTACATAGTACAGTAGTCCTACCAGTCCAGTGGTGTATATAGTACAGTAAGTACAGTAGCCCTACCAGTCCAGTGGTGCATATAGTACAGTAAGTACAGTAGTCCTACCAGTCCAGTGGTGTATATAGTACAGTAAGTACAGTAGCCCTACCAGTCCAGTGGTGCATATAGTACAGTAAGTACAGTAGTCCTACCAGTCCAGTGGTGTATATAGTACAGTAAGTACAGTAGCCCTACCAGTCCAGTGGTGTATATAGTACAGTAAGTAGAGTAGGCCTACTGTACCAGTCCAGTGCGAGCATCATAGCATCCACAGCAGGGCAGGCTGCGGCAGCCTGCGTAGGCCATCAGACTGCACAGCAGTAGGCTGAGGGAGCCGGCCAATAGGATGGTGGCGTTGGCTCCTTTCACCATGCCATGGAGAACAAAGGTCTGACACACACACACACACACACACACACACACACACACACACACACACACACACCTAAATCAGTAGTTCTTTGATTGATTGACTGATTGATTGATTTAATATTTTATTAAGTACAAGTATGATAATAGTCGATGCAATAAAACATTTTAGTACAGTACCAGTACAGTTAAACACCCTGCCTAAAAGGAACATCCCAAATAAGTCATTTTAAGTCCTTGATAATTCAATTTGTGGACAAACTTTTTTGTACCACGGACTCCCAAAATCAATTGCATTTGTTTTGTGCTAAGGACCCCAAGAAGAGAAGATTTGGGTTAAAAATAAAATCATTTGTCAATTCTTTCAAAAATGCAGATGTGGCCTACAAGCTTGCAGCACTTGTACATCTGCTATATATTTTAGATCCACTGTTCCAAACCAATGTTCTAAATCCTAAGAGTTTTCTGGAAATCTTAGCTAGCTGGTATCTACAGTATAGCCAAAATATAAAATGGAATGCTTTCCCAGTTTTAATGGGTTAATGTATTCGTGTTCACATGAAGGAGAGCATTCAAGGACACACGTGTTGAAGGTAGAGCTAAACAAGGTTGCATTCCCAACATCATGGCATATGCAGAGGTTTTATGATGCAATAATCATATCATCCTTCTAGGTCATCCCAAGTTGTTGAAGCCCTCTAAAAACCATGTGGGATATACACGTCATAGGCTGTGTGTGTGTGTGTGTGTGTGTGTGTGTGTGTGTGTGTGCGTGCGTGCGTGCGTGCGTGCGTGCGTGCGTGCGTGCGTGCGTGCGTGCGTGCGCATTACCACATCAGGACTGTGGTGATGTAATGTGTGTGTGTGTGTGTGTGTGCGTGCGTGCGTGCGTGCGTGCGTGTGTGCGTGTGTGCATTACCACATCAGGACTGTGGTGATGTAATGTGTGTGTGTGTGTGTGTGTGTGTGTGTGTGTGTGTGTGTGTGTGTGTGTGTGTGTGTGTGTGTGTGTGTGTGTGTGTGTGCATTACCACATCAGGACTGTGGTGATGGATGAAGACCTCCTCCTCTTCCTCTCCGTAGCTCAGCGTCACACAGGAGTAAACAAACACCATCACCATGGCAACGCACGACAAGATGGCCGACACCACCATACCACTGACCTGACAGACAAGTGTCCTTAACACTTTCCCTGCTACTGATTACTGGCCTGCTCTATTCCGATGCCACCATTATAAACTACTATTTTCACCAGTCTTTCTAGCTCTACTGAGAATTATCGAAAAGACAAAAAAATTTCACCCAGTATCTCAAATAAAGTGCAACTCGAGCACTTTCACCAGAAGTTAACCAGGGGTTTCAACGATGTTTAGTTGTTGAGCTATATCAGTTTTAAAACTGTCTGTTCTTCCCCAGAGGAGGAAAACAAAACGGAAACCTGAGAAATTGGCCCTTTTGTGAATGACACTTATTCAATCATTTCTCTCTCTTGAACTTTTTATTTTTTGGCTTCTGTGACATCATACATCATAAAGTATTGTTGTCAGTCAAATCAAAACAAAAAAATATGTAAAAAATGATTTTCTTTGGGTTTTTTATAAAGAAATAACGTTTAGTGTGAAAATCTATAGTTGTTTTACAGTAGACCTATGCACTCTGCCCCTCCCCTGCGGATGACAACACAGTCGCGTGCACAGTACACACCGCACGCACACACCGCACACGCACGGACCACACGCACACACGACGCGCGCGCACACACAGAAGAAACACTGCGTGTTTGTTTGCTAAAAATGCCAAGCGAATCTAACGCAGGATTAGGATGAGCCTTCCGTAACGTATGTACAACACCGCACAGCGACGCACACACACACACGACCGCACGCACGCTCATGCACGCGCACGCGAGGCTCGTGCAGAAGTGAAAACAAGTTGCAGCTGTTTGATTGCTAGCATAGCAGCTAAAGTGCGATTCAGTGCGAATACAGTAAATCTGACTCAAAGGCAGATGGATTATACTTTCGTCGGTGACACAGCCTGGTGAATGGCCCTAAAACTACAACTACAACCACTGGATATTGGATAATAAACTTTGGACGCGTGGAGTAGCAACCGAGACCACGAGCTGCTGGTTCGCTCTATGTAGCTCCTCTCTTTATCAGACTGCTGGGAGAACGCCCGCCTCTTCGCCACTTTTTACCTTTTGTGAACATTCGATCAAGAAAGCACAGGTCCCATGACAGTCCCCCATCTGTCCACTCTCCAAGCGTGGAAGAAAGTCGAAGCAGCGTGTTGAAATAAAAGGTTTAAATCACTAATTTATTCAGACAGTCCCCTGCGTTTTAGCATTCCGGGGAAGGTTGTCACGTGGTATAGACACGATGCATACTGGTGGGGAAAATAATGCACTGGCTGACACCATGAGCGATATAAACTCTTTATTTCAACACGATGCTTGGACCTTCTTCCACGGTTGAGAAGCAAACAGATGAGAGACCAGCACAGAACCCCCACTCTCCGGGTAGGATGTTCGCAAAAGGCAAAAAGCGTTCCTGACGGCGGGTTAGGGTTGTGTGTGTGTGTGTGTGTGTGTGTGTGTGTGTGTGTGTGTGTGTGTGTGTGTGTGTGTGTGGGTGTGTGTGTGTGTGTGCACACGTCTCTTTTTCTCTCTCCGTAGCTCTCTGCCGAGCGTCTTTCTATCTCTGCTGTAGAGAGAGAGCAGTTTGTAGTTGGAAGGAACAGCTGCTGTTTTTGTGATGTGAAAATGTTAGATTTTGAGATGGTGTGAATATATTTGGTAATATTTTTTTTTCTAAATAAGTTAGAAGTCCCAAACTTTGTCACAGGGTGGGGAAGATTGTCAGCTAGGGGTACTTGCTGTTAAGTGCTTTTCTCGTCAATCTTCGTCTGTGGCCTGGCTGCCTAATTAATGATTCTCGTCAATCTACCTCTGTGGCATGGAAACTGTTAAGCACAACTATCAAAATAGTACAGTGTCCAAATCAAATCAAAAGTGACCATAGCAGTCAATGCTAGTTAGTGCAACAAGTATCTCACTGTCATGTCAAACACAAGCAAAAATACCCAAAACTACTAACACAACCTAATAGTGCAGTGTCAAAAAGTTAGTGAAGGAAAAAATAAATAAACTAGAAAGGAATATGACAAACGAGATTCTCTCGCTTAGAGCGCCGGCGGGCCGTATACGCAGACTACGCACTCTGCGTAGGGCCCCCGCCGATCAAAAGGGCCCCCACCGCCCCTCCTCAGCAGAAAAGAACTACTGCTGCATGGTTAATCGTTTTCAAACCGAAATCGCGATGCGAAATCTCGCGATTAGCGAATCGCAAAGGCCACGGTTTCCCTGCGAAGTAGACTTCCCAAGCAATATGGAGACGTTTTAATTTTTTAAATCCCTTCATAATTGACTATAAGCAATGATCAAATCAAACTGTGGTGACTTTCTTTGGCGCATCTCCACACCACTGAAAGAGAAAGTGAATGTGATGTTTTGGCACAGTGGCCACTGTGCAGGAGCATGGGAACAGCATGGGAACTAGGGGTGCTGCAGGTGTTCCAGCACCCCTATGGGGAAGATTTCATTTTTTATTTAAATAAGAAAATAACAAATCAAACATAGCAAAAATAAGTTGCCTGTTGTTGTCGTTTTTTATTTATTAATTTATATATATATATATATATATATATATATATATATATATTTCCATTATAAAATGGATTAAAAAAATGATAAAAAATATTAGGCCTATTATTTTTTCGCGGGCGCTCGCAGGAAGGCCCCATAGCAGAATCATGCTTAGAGCCCCCATGGGCCCAGAAACTGCTCTGGCTTAGAGTATGGATAACGGAACAAACCAGATCATTGGCAGTTGTCAGCTCCAAATCTGAGTACTGTAGGTGATCGAATAGGGTTTTTGTGAGGCTGAAGATGCTTTCCAGCATAAAAAGGACAGTGTTATAGTATGGCAGGGGTCGACATTATAAATGGCCCGGTGGCCCGGATGTACTTTTAAAACCGCCAGGGCCAGCAGAATGCACCCAGCACTTGCCCAGTGGGGCCAGTGAAAATAATGCCTTGAAAATAGAATAATTTCACATAATTCCCCTGTTGTGCTGTGTGTTCTGTTAACATTTCTGTGAAATAGTCTTGTTAATTATGATTAAAACGTAGTGTTACACACATGAGCCCTGTCATATTTTGCATCAAAGACAGGGTGGTCTGCCCCCAAACCGCAGAGCATCTCGCTGCAAGTGGTTCAATATTCACCTCAGCCATGTTTGAAATTTGCATTGAAAACTGCACCTTATAGAGTGGCAAATTGCTATAAAGTCAATTTCATTGACTTTATAGCAAGATGGCCGCCATCATGTGAATATGGTCTATGCTCGCTCGCTCCCACAATAAGCGCAATTCACCCTTTGTCAGTCTTCTGATTGGTCCCTGACTGGCCAGCCTTCTCTTTTGCTACAGGGGGCGGAGTTATGCAGTGGGACAAAGTCCCCATTCTTTCATTCACAACAATGCAAAGAGTGTAGTTATTAATTGCCTTGAATCGATATTTATTTTTTATTTTGTATTTATTTTTTGCTTTGTCATGATAAATAGGAACATTTCGGAACACAATAGAGTGAATACACAGTGAATATTTGTTGAAATGAAAAAAATCGCTGATGATATAGTTCAATATTGAAAATGAGTGGTTTTTCCTTTTAACTTAAAGGCCTGTCCATACTGTCTCCGACCGCCGAACTTTTCGTCTGAAAGGTCCGGTTCAACTACAAAATGACGTCACTCGCATCTTCTGAAAAGCATTATCCCGAGTTAGAGTTCGGAAAGCTGCATGTCAGAAAGTCTGAACTCTCCGACGAAAGGTTTGGTCGTCGGAGACAGTATGGACAGGCCTTTACGATAAGGAGAGTTGGTACTTTAATAAGACAATCAAAATACAGCCCTTTAGTCTTTTGAATAACACACATTTATTCAGACCAAAAGCCTACATCTACAAGATTTCGCTACTTTGTGGTTAAGACTAGACTAAAACAATTTCAGAAGACTAAGACTATAAAATTAACAGTCCTTAATCCAGCCTGATATACTGTGTTGTAACTTGTGTATGACTGAGCAGACACACCTTATTACATGGGCACATTTCCTATAATGATAACTGAGGCAATCTGGTATCACTTCCCCTTCTTGAGATTCTAACAGCTTTTCTGTGGAAGTTCTTGATTCCCAGTAACAACTGCTGTCAGCTACAACTTAGGTCACCAGTCATTGAGTGACCTGTTTCTCAACTTGTGGTCCATGCAGGCCCGGCGCTACGGGGGGGCCTGGGGGGGCATTGCACCCTCAGTTGCAAGTTGTGCCCCCTCAGTTTATATTCTATGTTAAGTCAAGAAAATATAAAAAACAACACAAATATTGGCTGAATATTACTATTTTCATAGAGATTACAATAACAGTATTGAAATACAGTTTAATCCGCAATTTAAAATCACCTAAACCACAGCGCAGTAGCAACGGCTGTTATTTCAGCTCCCAAAAACTGGCATCTGTTGTAGGTATTATAGATAATAAAAAGAATGTTCATTATTACTAGCCTATATAAAAAAATATGTGCCGCCTCACAATTTTCAAAAGCCCCCTTAGTCATTTCATCCTGCAGCCGGGCCTGGGTCCATGGAACACTAGTGGACCATGACATGATTAACGGGTGGTCCTTGTCTGTCTTTTCTTGGATATCCACAACTTCCCAACGCCGCAGCCAAGAGTGATCTACAAGCTCACAATGGTTGCATCTGTGACGCAATTTCGTTTTTACTGTAAGCTCTGGAAATTCAGCTTGACAACTCATCCTGAACTTCACAAAGGACTACTTCATGTGACTCTTGAGTCTCGTCTGGACATTTATTTTTCCAAAATAAAAAAGAATGAAAATAAATCAATTCATCTTCACTTTCCTATATTGCTGAACGCATGATCAGGGCCCACATGTGGTCCACGGACCACCAGTTGAAAACTCCTGCAGTAGGGGAGCTATGACATTTCCGTGGGGTATACTTAAATTGATGTTTTTTTTAAGGGCAACGGTTGTATAATCTCAATATTACACTTGCACTTGCACTCCTGCGCTGCCAACAGAACTCGCCTTTAGGCTCGTTCCTGAGGCAACGCAGGCATGATGATATTGACGATAAAGCAAGTGGTTCAATATTCACCTCAGTCATGTTTGAAATTTGCATTGAAAACTGCACCTTATAGAGTGGCAAATTGCTATAAAGTCAATTTCATTGACTTTATAGCAAGATGGCCGCCATCATGTGAATATGGTCTATGCTCGCTCGCTCCCACAATAAGCGCAATTCACCCTTTGTCAGAGTTCTGATTGGTCCCTGACTGGCCAGCCTTCTCTTTTGCTACAGGGGGCGGAGTTATGCAGTGGGACAAAGTCCCCATTCTTTCATTCACAACAATGCAAAGAGTGTAGTTATTAATTGCCTTGAATCGATATTTATTTTTTATTTTGTATTTATAAAGCACACCATCTCGTGTAATATTTCTTAATTTGGCCATCTTGGACACCGTCTTGAAAATTACACCTTTCTAGTGGTCAAACTATGGTAAACTTTTAGTATGTTATTAAGGAGACCTAATACAAAAAAATGTTGAGAAACTGTGCAATTATTTTTGGGTAAGGTGCATTTTTTTCATATATGCACTTGCCTATATCGGGGTAAATAAGGGGATTTTTATTTTAGGGAGAAATTCAGGATCACACTTGTTCATTATCCTTATGGGACAACTTGACAAAATGTTCCGGGCCAATGGTTACAATGGTGGGGCCAGTGATCTTGAAAATCCACTGGCCCAGTGGCAATTTTCCCTTAATGTCTACCCCTGGACTATGGTTTACATAGAAGTCAGTCAATTGTCTTTCACATATTCATATATAGGCCTATTTAATTTATTTGTTCCTTAAATATTTTTCATCACAATTGGCTGTGTGAGGTGGGGGGGCTTAGGGGGTGCTAAGCCTTTACCAGGGGGGGGCTAAAGCCCCCTCTAGCCCCCCTCTAGAAGAGCAGGGAAACAAAATACAACTGCCCCATATATTGTATTAACATACTCTACCATACAGATGTATCATAATATGCATGTAACCTCATTATATCATCATATTCATCATAATAGGCATGTAACCTCATTCCCACTTTTATCTCCATCTCACCAGGAGATGGGAGTTAACATGCAGAAAGAAAAATGCTGAAAGTCTGTAACTGGAATTAGATGCTACGCTTCGGTTGTTAGAATGACATTTGTACAGTAAAGCTCAGAATAAACTAGTGCTTTCAACATGTTTCACGCTAAGGACCCCTTAGGAAGCTATCTATGAAATCTATGAAACAGTTTAATCTGCAACACAATTGTATACAATGAAGTGGGGGTCCCTGCATCAAATCTCTCTCCGCTATCTTCCTGACCTCTGGCTTTGTACTTGGTTTGCTTCTTTCCCTCTCTACAGTACACCTCTTTGCTGAAAATAGCCGATCTACAATTGTTGCGACTCAGGCGCTGTGAGCTTGTAGATCAGCTATTTATGGCTCATGTTCCTCAGAATAGGGATGCTAGAGTTCAAGTGGTTGATGTAAAAAATGAAAATCTTATCACGCAAAGATTTGGCGGACCCCCTGGCCTGTAGTAACTCTGAGGACCCCCTGTTGTAGACCCCTGAGCTAGTGTATGATTGCATTATGATTATTTAATAAAATATATGAACTAGTCCTGTGCCCAGGGGTGTGCACAGTATATGAGGGATTGAATGTAGGAGTCTCAGAAGTAATGTTGGAGAACCCAGACCGGTGCCCGTAGGGCAGCTTAGTCACCATTGATGTCCAGTTGTGCAATACACATTGCATCCGGTGTTGTGAGCATGTAGATCTGCCATTTTCACAATTTCTGCCTCTAATATTTGACAATTTTGGCCATTGTTTAATTTGTCATTTTAGAGCTATTAAAAAGTCTGTAAATTGTCAATTTAGAAATGTACAGATACCCTCTATACACTTAAACCTAATGTTGGTTTGTTTACTGTTGAGTGAGAAAACAATGTTGCACATTAAGTTAATCATCTGGGGAGCCCCCAAAATTATTTGTGGGTCCCGACCAGAGATGGGAAAAGTACTCACATTCTGTACTTAAGTAAAAGTAAAAGTACTTGTGAAAAAAACGACTTTGGTAAAAGTAAAAGTACTCATTCCAAATAATTACTCAAGTAAAAAGTAAAAAGTATGTGCTTTGAAAAGTACTTTTAAAGTAAAAGTAAAAGTATTTTTACCGTATATTTCTAGAATTTGAAGGATATTAAAATTAAAAGATCCCCACCAAACACACGTATATGATTTGAAATCTAAACGCAGCAGTGTTTTTTTTTAGACTGAGTACCAGTTATAGTCAGATAATATAGTACAATCATTAATATTATAAAAAATAAATGTATAACCCACAATTTTGTAACCCTTTTTTTAAGTGTCAATTGACCACCAAGTAGTCCTACACCATTATGACTGATGTTAAAATACAGATAAGGTTTCGTAATAAGAATGTCGTTTTCATTGTTCAATTATAATTATAATACATCTCACATCCACAGACAGACAGATTTCTGACTGTTACTGTAAGATATTTTGCATGTCTGTCACTGGACCCCAATGTAAGCCATACTGTAGTCGTGCTTTTGCTATGCGAACTGCTAATCAAGTATTCAATCAATCAATTCAAACACAGTCACACGCATGCATGCAAGCGCATGATGGCACGCGCGCGCGCGCGCGCACACACACACACACACACACACACACACACACACACACACACACACACACACACTAAAGGCTTTTGCGAGGCAAAGATGACCGAAGCTACAGTTGTGCAGACTGCAGACCATTTTTTCATGCACACAGAACTTGACAGAAGCACTACTTTATCTAGGTTGCCCGTTTCAAGGCTACACTTTATCCAGCATGAGTTAAAAAGCACTGCCACTGACTCACCTAAACTTCGGAGCTTCAAAAAGAACGCATTTCCAACGCGTGTGCATTACATGGCCAAAGTCGTGTTCATAATCCAGAGTTATAGAATCCACGTGAATCGTGTTGACATGTTTGAAAGCCACGACGAGATGAATGGTTTACACAGCATTGTCATGATGGTAGAATTAAACCAGACTCTGAAAACCGCGGATTTCAAAATAAGAGCACAAGGTATGAGGCTATTATGTAGCCTATATGATTAGTTTTATTTGTTAGTCTACAGGAAGTAAATAGACCGGTGCTTGCCCTCCCTTGCCTACTTGACACAGCACAGCAGCAGCAGAGCGTCATCGCAGCCTGTATGCATGATGATCAAGCGCTCTAATCATTTTGTTTGATCTGCCACGCATCGGCGCAACATTAACATACCGGTATAAAAACAAAGTAGCGAGCCTGTTTTGAAAATGTAGCGGAGTAAAAGTACAGATACTTGTGTTAAAATGTAACGGATAAAAGTAAAAAGTACTCAGAAAAATAATTACTCAGTAAAGTACAAAGTACTGAAAAATGTACTTCGTTACAGTAACGAAGTATTTGTACTTCGTTACTTCCCATCTCTGGTCCCGACCCACAGGTTGAGAACCACTGGTCTAGAGAAGAGGACATGTAAACATTATGTTGATGTGTTGTTAAATTTGAATTCTTATGTCATCACAGCCTCTGTTGGAGACGTGTCCCGCTATGCCAGGAGCTTTACAGACATGAAGGACATGGACTCATATCTGTCACTGAACATCAGCTCTGCTCTGTGTCTGACCGCCGCTGTGCTGCTGGTGAGATGGATTCAAATGATATAAAACTATCGTTTTTATGTAAAATACATTTTAATAACTGCTGTGCTGCAGGTAAGATTTGAAAACTTTAAATAATATAAATGTTTTATGTTTTAACTGTAATAGGTGCTTGTGGCAGTAGTAGTAGTGGGCAAAGGGAAGGAAATATTGTTTATAGAACACATATAAACGACAAGGCAATTCAATGTGCTTAACACAGAACATCAAGCAAAGGAAACACAATAAAACAATTATAAAACTACATTAGGATGCATAGAACAAAATAAGTAAGACATTATACTGTAGATACGTTACCTTGCAAAAGAGAAAAAAATAAAGAACAAAATAAGAGTGTTCAGGGAGTTTGTTCCAGATAATGTGGCGCTGGCGCATAACAATTAAATGCTGCTTCCCCACATTCATATTTAGGGACAGAAAGCTTTCCCTGATGACCTGAGAGGTCTGGAATGGATGGTTAGTGATATCGTAAAGATTAGACATGTTTTTTAAATCAATTCTTCAGAAGGAGCGAGTGCATTCTCCGGCACCGGTGTCAGACACGGCGTCGCCGGTAACTGCCGACAACACGGACCGACGGTGGTTAGGTTTAGGCATAGTTGTACTGAGGTTAGGCTTTAGGTACCGTCAGACAATGTCTGCTGCAGAGGTGCCGCGGATTGATTGCTGGCAGTTGCCGCTGCCGTAAAATGCACTCCCTCTCCCTCCAATTCTTTGACACACAGGGAGCCAGTGTAAGAACTGGAGTGATATGCTTCACTCTCTTGGTATTAGTAAGGAGTCGAGCAGCAGCAGTCGTCTTATGGATAGTAGTAGTAGTACCTTAGGCATGGGTGCACATTGGCACAGGGGATGGTGATCACTGGCAGAATTGTGAGAGGATTTTTATTTTAAAATCAAATATTGTTTTAAACGTGGTCAATTCAATTAAGTCACCTAATTTGCAGCAAATTACATCCTGCACATAATTCTACATTCATAAAAATTCTGAACTCTGACTGGGGAGGGACTCGGGGAGATAGGTGGGGTATTGCTCTTGAGTCTAATGACCATTATAACAATGTCCCGACAATCAAAATCCGAATTGTTGTTGACATGGCACTCTTGACTATCTAGAAAATAAAAACATGGCACTTCATTTCAAGAAGGTTGCTGAACCCTGATCTTTATTAACAGGCATTTCCAAAGCGCGCAGGGCTGAATCGTACGGTGGTCAACGTTTCTTCTCTGGCTGCGGTGAAGCCGTTCCCATCCTGGGTCCTGCTCTGCACCAGGAAGGCTGCCCGGGACATGATGTTCAGTGTGCTGGCGGAGGAGGAGCCAGATGTCAGGGTGCTCAACTACGCACCGGGTGAGTCCATGCTAACCCTGTATAACCCTAACCCTAGCCCCGGGTGTGGAAATAATACTAACCCTTACCCTTACCCTGGTGAGTCAATACTACCCCTGTGTAACCACAATCTTTAATCTTTATAACCCTTAAAGGAGTAGTTCTCCCCTTGAATTACTTTTTTTCTATTGATTACTCTTGCCATGGAGACTTGAGTTCAAGAATAGTTTTTGTTTTTTGTCGCATTCCTAAGACAAAAATGTGAGTACAATGAATTTACCCCCATTGATTCCGGATGGTGACCTAAATGCATTCGGGTCCCCATCCGGAATCAATGGGGGTACATTTACTATAATCACATTTTTGTCTTAAGAATGCGGAAAATACCAAAAAGTATTATTGAACTCAAGTCTCCATGGCGTGAGTAATCAATAGAAAAAAAGTCATTTTGGGGGTGAATTACTCCTTTAAGCGTCATTCCCACCCGGCGTGATAAAGATAACGATAAAAAGATATATTTCTCCATTGAAGTGGATGAGAGTGGATGGTAGCGTCCACACCACAATGATAACACCGACATAATTGATGTGAACGGCGACGTTTATCGGGCCTGGTGGGAATGACGTTTTACCCTGTTGAGTTAACCCTTACCCTAACCCCTTGAGTCAAATCAAATCATGTGTATTTATGAAGCACAACGTTGTGCTATATAATCATTTCATCAGTACAACAAATAAAAAGATAGAGGCATACTAGAAAAATTAACCGTATATCGAATGGAAATGAAGAGGTAAAAGCAAGGAGAACGTATCAGGAGTATTCACATGCTTGCGAGTAAAACAGGTGTTTGAGCTTGGATTTAAAAGAGAGCAGATCTAACGGAGAATGGAATGTTGTTCCACGGCACGGGCGCTGCAACAGAGAAGGCGCGAATTCTGGACCAATTGGAGGCGGATCCCAATGTAGAGGGGATTACAGTAGTCTACTCTAATCGACATGTTATGAGGGCATGTATGTTGATTTCAAGATCGTGGACAGAAAGGAATGGCTTAATTTTTGCTATGGAGTGGAGTTGAAAGAAACTTTGACTACTGCATTAACCTGCTTTTCAAAGTTTGAACTCTGAGTCAAAGAGCACACCCAGTTTCTTTGAATGAAAGTCAAACCTAACCTATATAATCCCTTAGTTACCTTTATACCCTTACCTGGTTTACACCACCTGATTCTGAACTTATTAAACATGTCATTTATATATTTGTATTTATTAATTCAATATAAGCCTAAGGCACCATGGTGGGGGGAAGGCTGCTCCCGTTCGAGTTCCTTAACATTGTCGAGTTATTTCCATTTGTTTTTATGTTTTAGCCTCCGTCGGCAGAATAATAATACTACTAATACTAATGTCCTCAGGGTGTCTAGATACCTCCATGCTGGTAGAGGCCAGGTCCAACACAGCAGATCCCAGTGTGCAGCAGTCCTTACTAAACTTGCATATTACCCTTACCTGGGTGAGTCAATTGCTTTAACCCATTTGCTCTTTGGGGAGCTTCGGCCATTTATTAACTTCTTCCAGCTCGAAGTGTCTTTTGAATCCTTCTAAGGTTTTTTCATTGTGTTTCTATGTCAGCAATCTGGCTAGCCATCGTCAAATAAAAGGTCCTTTTCACTTAAATGGAGCTCAGTTAGTCTGTTCTTGAGAGACTACTATGTCAGTGGTTCTCAAACCTTTTCATGTGAAGTTGAGTTATTTCCATTTGTTTTTATGTTTTAGCCTCTGTCGGCAGAATAATAACACTACTAATACTAATGTCCTCAGGTATTCTAGATACCTCCATGCTGGTTGAGGCCAGGTCCAACACGGCAGATCCCAGCGTGAAGCAGTCCTTCTTGGAGATGTTCTCCCAGGGCCAGGTCCTCACGTGCGAGGCCTCCTGCTCCAAGCTACAGCAAGTTCTGCTGAGAGACGAGTTCACGTCCGGACAGCACCTGGACTTCTATGACATCTAGGACACCGCTTCCAAAACTAATCAATCTAGTGTGTTTGAGTGTTTCTCAAAATTTCACATTTCAAGGTTTCCCCTTAAAGGACAACTTTGTTTGTTTGTTTTTTTTTACAACAAGGGTTCATATTTTTGATGTAATTAGAGAAAAGAAAGGATGAGTGTTCAAATATTTTCATTTACTTCTTTCTATTGTTTTAGCGATTTTAATGTCTTTGATTTCAGTGCATGCATGCAAGTGCCTAAATGTGTCTTTCTAGACACAATAAGCCGGCAATGTCTTCATTACTATTTACAGAAACACTACTAGGCCCCATAAGTCACATCTGCCCATGAAAGATTGTGGTGCATCTTACCCCAGGGCTCCACTGGCTGCGTCGCGTTGCTCTGCGTCTTGACGGCGTCATTGACGCAGACACGTTGCCGTCCGACTGGCTCCACTGAACGTGAATGTGTTGATATTTCTATCAAAGATCATAGGATATTCGCATTATCAACTGTAGTGTTATATATGCCTAATTATAATAATTTATGCTGTGTAAAGTGCCGGAAAAAAATAGCAGATAGTCTACAAGCTCACAACATGTCGAGTGCATGAATCTGTCATCACGCTGTTGTGACTGTGTCTGAGCTTGTAGATTGGCTATTTTCGGTACACCAGTCCAGCGCAGCCACGATAATGTATAGCCTAAAATCAGACTCAGTCACTCACTGCTGGTCTGTTTTTAGGAGGAAGAATTGAGAAAAGTTGTTGCCTGTTGTGAACTTGTGATTAGCCTATATCAAGTGGGAAGACCACTGTAATTACATAAAAAAATATGCGAGGAATTTTGGGACATCTAGTCACCCTTGTGAATGACGTGAATGGATATCCAACAGCAGAAAGGCACGTACGGTATATACATTTAATATGCAATGCAATTACATTTAATCATAATTTATACATGACTGGACGTTGTGGACGCCGTCAAAAAATTGAACCGGGGCAATTTTTGATTTTGGATGCCGGCACCGGAGCGTCCGACGTTGACGTTACCGTCGGCAGTGGAGCTCCCTTCATTGATTAAAACGGGAGCGTTCCCAACGTTGACGTTGACGCGACGCTCGACGCGCTCGGTGGAGCCGGGGGGCTAATGGGAATGGGCTTATTGTATCTAAAAAGACATATTTAGCCACTTGCACGCATACCCCCAACCACTGAAATCAATGTCATTAAAATCGCTGAAACGATAGAAAGCTGTAAACGAAAACATTTTAACACTCATCTTTTCTTTTCTCTAATTACAATCTAAAATATGAACCCTTGTTGTAAAAAAAAACAAAGTTGTCCTTTAACTCTGACAGTGTACAAATGGAACCAAAATATTTGGTTCCATGTGTACACTGTCAGAGTTACAGACTTGTATGGGTCAATTTAGACCCCCTTAAAGGAACCCACAGAGTCTCTGGAATCCTCTTTGAGAACCATGGATCTGAAGTACTGACAATGGCCGCGTTTCCCAAAGCGCATGTCGTCCGAGGGCCTTCGCTCGGCTGCGGTCCTTACGATTATGGCGTTTCTCAAACGCATTTGTAAGCGCCTCTCGTAAAACAGCCTTCGCACGCCAGTAGGCTGGCCAGAGCCTTGTATTAGAGAGTTCTGCCAACTCTGGCCCCATGTGAACGGAGATGATGCAACTCTCTCCTTGAATGGCTCTGGGCTTCGATTGATAGGACGTCAGCAGCTGCGCTCCGAAATGAATTTCAGCGGCTTGTGTGATTGTATCGGGCCGGCCCATCAATAAAACATAACATACAACACTGAAAATTAACACACCTTTAGCGCTGTTGGTAGGCTAACTGACCGCTCAAACCCCTTGTTTTAATTTGAAACTATACATGCAAAGCTGCAAAGCGCTGTTGCCTGTTGGTAGGCCTATAACTGACTGCACAAATTGACTTAACTGCCCGTCTTAAATATATATATTTTTTTATTTTTTTAGGCTAGGCCTACAGTATTGTAGACTAGAGTATTGGTTCTCAAAATGAGCTCTGTATCGTTTATATCGATCTGCTCAAGCAGGAGTCGAACCCAAGGCTCCCAGTCATTAGTCCAACTCACAACTCGTCATGCTATTAAGCCTGGCTGTAATAAATATAGGGCTACAATTAGTTATATGAACCAATGGACCCTCATCATCCTAGCCTGATTTCAGACTCAGCGCTGGAGAACCAGTCCGCTCAGAGAGTGGGCTGAGCCAGGCGATCATCATCCTACACTCTCAACTTGTGAGTTACATTTTGTAACCATTTGGTTCCTAACTCCAAACGTCCCTGTCTCTTTACCTCAGTGTTGTGTTGGCACGACGCACGAGGGGCTAAAGAGGCGCAGGGCTGTTATATTTTAGTTTGGAAGTTTGCAAGTTAGGAACCCAATGGTTCAGAAATGTAGGCTAACTCTCAGAGTGTAGGATGATGAGTGCCTGGCTCCAGCACACTGTCTGAGCGGACTGGTTCTCGCTGAGTCGTGTTGGCACGAGGGGTTGTGTGTTGGACTAGCGACTGGATGATCCGAGTTCTATCACCGCTTTCACGCATCACTGCATGACTTTTAGCTGGGGAGAGGGGACCCCCACTGGTCCACGGACCCACTTAACAAATGAGGCAGCCTATAAGCTTGTTCTTTTTTATGTAAGTGTGTGTTATGTGGTGCGCTATTTCTCAGTAGCCTATAGACCTATATCAATAAAACAATAAAACATAGTTCACCTTTGTATGTTTTATTTATTTATTATATAAATATAAATATATAGTTCACTTGTTTATTTTGTATAGCAGGTGTGTAGAATAGCCTACTCTACCATCCACAAGACTTAGATAGCTTTTTTAAATAAACGTTCATAGTTATACTTAGTTATATAGTGCTCAGTTTTCTATGAAGGGTGCTTACGGGCGCCCCGGCGCACGGTGCGCACCCTTAAAAAAAACATTGTCTGCAGCACCCGTGGGAAACTTGCGGGAAAGGTGTTTGCTTCTAAAATCCTCCTTACGATGGCCATTCGTATGAGGTGTGCATTCAACCGTCATCACAGCTATTTGGTTCCATTGTACGAGACGACCGGTTTCCTGAAAGCCCTCATTGCTCTTGATTGACAGGTGCCTGCGCAGGCTGCGAAGGACGATTTTGGTCTCTACGACCATGCCTGAGCTTACGAGCACTCAAAATCGCTTTGGGAAACGCGGCCATTGTCTGCAACATGTGAGGCCTCCTCCAAGCTGCTTGCAGGTTCTACTGAGAGACGAGTTCAGAGACAGCACCTGGACTTCTATGACAAGGGTCTTCAACAGGGGGTCCGGGACCCCTAGTGCAGGGTTTTTCAATGTTTTCAGGCCAAGGACCCCTTAGCTGAGAGGGAGATAAAGCATTACATATTGTGTAAAATTGTGTTGCAGATTTTCCTCGACTTGTTTGACTGCACTTGTCATCAGTACAGTATATATTGAATTCATGTTTTTTCAGAGATTTAACCACTTGAACCCCAGGGGGGTCCAGGGGAAAAATCTGCCTAAAATGCATGCCCAAATTGGAACAGTTGTGGACACAAAACTACAATTTGACCCACCAAATGTAAGCTAACCCCTGAAAAGTCACAAATGCAGTGTAAAACATCACATTTCTCTTACCAAATTGTAATGCTGTGATCACTTACTAGGGAAAAGAGGATTGAAAAAGACCTCCGCCTATGGAAAACTTGCATTCTGAATAGGAAAAGAGGATTGAAAAAGACCTCCGCCTATGGAAAACTTGCATTCTGAATAGTGAAAAAGACTCAAGACCTCATTTGAGACATTGGAGACATATATAGTGAATAGAGAAATTGTCCATCAAGGTGTCATCAATTGATAGGCAAAATCTCATGAATATATTTCAAACTATGTAAACTCTACAGATGTTTTAGTGAGAGTAGTGCTGTAATATTAGTAATGTTAAAGTATAGGGTGAAAAATTGTAAAAATGTGTAATAATAATGTAATATGAGTAATGCATGGGTGAACAATACAATGGCTGCTGATTATATGTGCTGTAGGGCCCCTGTAGCAGAATCAACATTTAAATTGTAATTAGAATAAGTCTCTATTGATTTATTGACCAATGGACCAGTCCCATAACCAGTGTGACTGGTTATGGGAAGCCGGCTATCGGTTAAATCGTCGATACTTTTACCCTTTCACTCTGTACTTGGTCTGATCTTTTTTTTTTTTTTTTTTACCTCTACACCAAACCTATTTGCCAAAAATAGGTGATCTACAAACTAGGCGTTGAGAGCTTGTAGATCGGCTATTTCTGGCTAAAGTTCTCAGAATATGGATGTGAGGGTTTAACCCTAGGATGCATGAGTGGGGTCAAAAACGACCCCAGGGGTTGTTATTCTTCAATATCTTTAAAATTAAAAGTTTAAATATTTTCATATTCCAGGTATTCCTCATAAAACATGTTTGTGACATGAGGCCATTTGCATTTTTATCATTCCTTTCATTAATTTTAAGAAATTGCAGTTTTTGTATCACTACCCCACTCTTCCATGAGTGGGGTCAAAAATGACCCCAATTAAAATCAATGCGTTTTGCAATAAACTACTTTGCTCTCACACGTAACTCTGCCATACTTTTGCCTAGCAAAGTGATTTCAACTTTAAAACACTCACACGACTTGGGCCTTTGTTCTGCCAATAGGGACGAGCTGTAATTGTTGAAGCCACGCCCCCTCTGTCTTCTAAACGCGTGCAGCAGCTGTCACACTTTGCTGTCACACTTTGCTGTCACACTTTGCTGTCACACGTAACTCTGGCATACTTTTGCGTAGCAACGTGATTTCAACTTTAAAATGCTCACACGACTTGGCACTTTTTCCGACCAATAGGGACGAGCTGTAATTGTTGAAGCCCCGCCCCCCTGTCTTCCTATTGGCTGGGCTTTAAACAGCCATAACTCCAGTTCGCAGCATGGTACCGTCTCGAAATGTTGTGTCTGGACTTAGACCACCATAGGGATGAGCTGCAATTGTTGAAGCCACGCCCCTCTTCCCTCCTATTGGCTGGGCTTTAAACATCCATAACTCCAGTTTGCAGCATTGTACAGTCTGTACGAGCTGTAATTGTTGAAGCCCCGCACCCTCTTACAAGTCTGTTGTTTCCACCCGCCTTGACGGTCGCTTCTTGCCCTTAGGGCGTCTTACTGGTAATTGTAGTAAGTAATAGTAGTAATAAAAGTAGTAATAGTTGTAGTAATAATAGTGTAATAGTAGTAGTAATAGTAGTAAAATAGTTGCGACCGTAGATCGCAAGTTTAGTATGTGAACGGTCACAGCTTGTCCGTATGTATGTATGTATCTCTGTCACGCCTGACACTGTGGGTCTATGGGTTTGACGCTCTGACATCATGCTCTGATTTCACTGTGATGTCAGGGGAACCACTAACAGAATGGGTTTGCCGCTCTGGCTTCACGCTCTGGCTTCACTATGATGTCACACTAACAGAATCCCTTTTATGCCCATACATGGAGTTCCCTGATGTCATTAATATTAAGCCCATATCTAACAGGACTTCATATGGGAATACCCATATATGGAGACAACATCGGCCACATACCACACTAACAGAATCCATATATGGCCAAGACATCCCATATCTGTGTAGCTGGTTCTACAGACAGGGATCTCCATGTATGGGCATAAAAACATCACAGTGACATCAGAGCATGATGTCAGAGCAATAAACCCATAGACCCACATCGTCAGGCGTGACAGAGATACATACATACATACGGACAAGCTGTGACCGTTCACATACTAAACTTGCGACCTACGGTCGCAACTATTATTACAAATATTACTACTACTACAACTACTATTACTACTACTATTACTACTATATTACTACTACTATTACCAGTAAGACGCCCTAAGGGCGAGAAACGACCGTCAGGGCGGGTGGAAACAACAAACTTGTAATAGAGGGTGGGGCTTCAACAATTACAGCTCGTCCATATTGGCTGACTAAGTCCAGACAGCAAGTTTTGAGACGGTATCATGCTGCAAAATGGAGTTATGGCTGTTTAAAGCCCAGCCAATAGGAGGAAAGAGGGGGCGTGGCTTCAACAATTGCAGCTCATCCTTATGGTGGTCTAAGTCCAGACACCAAATTTCAAGACGGTACCATGCTGCAAACTGGAGTTATGGCTGTTTAAAGCCCAGCCAATAGGAAGACGGGGGGGGCGGGGCTTAAACAATTACAGCTTGTCCCTATTGGCCGGAAAAAGTGCCAAGTGAGCGTTTTAAAGTTGAAATCACGTTGCTACGCAAAAGTAGGCCAGAGTTACATGTGACAGCAAAGTGTGACAGCAAAGTGTGACAGCTGCTGCACGCGTTTAGTAGACAGAGGCGGCGGGGCTTCAACAATTACAACTTGTCCCTATTGGCAGAACAAAGGTCCAAGTCGTGTGAGTGTTTTAAAGTTGAAATCACTTTGCTAGGCAAAAGTATGGCAGAGTTACGTGTGAGAGCAAAGTAGTTTATTGCAAAACGCATTGATTTTAATTGGGGTCATTTTTGACCCCACTCATGGAAGAGTGTAGGTATTGGTTGGTCATGCATCCAAGGGTTAAGTTGTTAATTTAAAAGAATGATCCTGTCACACAGAGATTTGGTGGCCCCCCTGTAGTAACTCTGAGGACCCCCTAGGTGTCCCGGACCCCCTGGGGAAGACCCCTGTCCTAGGGGGTCCTCAGAGTTACTATAGGGGGTCCTCCAAATCTTTGTGTGATAGAAACCTTTTTGTCTCCACCAGCTGAAGGCTGAGGGAGAGTATGTTTTCGCCCCTGTCCGTGCGTGCGTCCGTCCGTGCGTCCGTCCTCCGAGTTTGTTACCAGCTAATCTCCGGCACCGTTGGCCCGGTCGCTGCCAAAATGAGCACACACACTCCCTGGATGCCAATTCAGAACCTCTGCCCCACATTTTTCAGATGGCCTTGTTCTAGCGCCACCATGAGGCTGATGTTTGCAAAACACATTTCTGGACACTACTCCTACAAATTTTGTCCAAAGATCACGCAAATCGGTAGACAGTATCTCTACAGTCATGTCATCGACACGGATCTGTCTGATTGTCCATATTCCATCATGATTGGCTGATATTGGCTTTCAAAGTTTGTAAGATTGGTCCATTTTGGACAAAATGCCTCAAATCACAAACGCAGAGCGCAATTATCACACAATCGCGCACACACGTTCCCACTAGGACGAGGAAGAAATGCCACATCAAATTTCGGAAATCAGCCTCATGGTGGCGCTATAACAGGCCGATTCGTGGTTTTACCTATAACTCCACCGATCAGTTTCAAACTTTGTAAGCGCACTCCCTGGATGCCAATTCAGAACCTCTGCCCCACATTTTTCACACGGGCCTGTTCTAGCGCCACCAGGAGGCCAATTTGTGCAAAACTACCTTTTGGCCAGTACTCCTACATATTTTGTCCAAAAATCACGCAAAAATGTAGACAGTATCTCTACAGTCATGTGATCGACATGGACCTGTCTGATTGTCCATATTCCATCCTGATTGGCTGAGATTGGCTTTCAAAGTTTGTAAGATTGGTCCGTTTTGGACAAAATGCCTCCAATCACAAACGCAGAGTGCAATTAACATGAAATCGCACACACACATTCCCACTAGGCCGAGGAAGAAATGCCACAAATCTTTAAATCAGCCTCATGGTGGCGCTATAACAGGCCAATTTGTGTTTTTACCTATAACTCCACCGATCAGTTTCAAACTTTGTAAGCGCACTCCCTATAGGCCAAGGAAAAAACATTTCCTTGTATTTTTCACATCAGCCTTTTATAGCGCCACCAGGAGGCCGACTTATGTAAGACACATTTTTGGATATTACTCCTTCAGATTTTACCCACAATTAACACAAATCAGTACACAGTATCTCTACAGTCATATGATCAAGACGGATCTGACCCGTATTAAATATTCCATCCTGAATGGCTAAGATTGGCCTCCAAACTTTGCAGGATTGATCCGTTTCGAACAAAATGCCTCACAGCGTGCAATTGTAATGAAATTGTGCACGCACAAGGCCAAGGAAGAAATTACACTACAAAATGTTCAAATCAGCCTCATGGTGGCGCCATGAAAGGTCTAAGATTGGTGAAGAACACATGCCACCCTTTTTACATTTGCCTATTATAGCACCACCAGGATGCGTGGCCTGGTGGAGACGTGCTCGGAAGAGCACTTCTTCTAGTTCCTTCTTTTTTTATATTTACCACTTGAACCCTAGTGTCCTTATTCTGAGAACTTTAGCCAAAAATAGCTGATCTACAAGCTCACAACGCCTCACGCTGCGAGGCGCTGTGAGCTTGTAGATTGTCTATTTTTGGCAAAGAGCTTTGTTGTAGAGGGGGAAAAGAGCAGACTAATTACAGAGTAAAGGTCAAGTTTATGAAGTATTGACGGTTCAAGTGGTTAAATATCTGAAAACACAAATTTACATGAATCCAAAATACACTGATGATTGTGCTGTCAAACAACGAAACTATATGGAATCTATGAAAAGGTTGTGGGGGTCCCTGCTTCAACTCTCTCTCAAGTCTCAACTAAGGGGTCCTCGGCCTGAAAACGTTGAAGACCCCTGTTCTATGACATCTAGAACACGTGCCATCATCTAGATTAGAACATGTGACACCTGGAACGCTGCTTCCGGGGACCTCCAGTGTGAGGCCATTGTTTGCTATTTGAAATTGGAACGCGCCAACAACCCATCTTCATCATAATTGGTCCTCTCTATTGATCATTATAAGATAATAAGAACCATTTCTGTCCACTCTCTCTGTGTCTCAGAGTAGGGCTGTGGACCATACAGAAACCTGCCTGCCGGTGACGACATTGGCCATTTTATTGTCTGTCCATCCATCCATCCATCCATCTTCAACCGCTTATCCAGAATCGGGTCGCGGGGGTAACAGTTCCAACTGAGACCTCCAGATTTCCTTATCCTGAGCAACTTCCTCCACTCCCTCAGGGAGTATACCGAGGCAATTTTATTGTATTTATTTAAATATATATTTTTGAAAGGCTTCTATCTTATAATGAGCATTAGGGAGGACCAATTATATGAAGATAATATATTATATATTATGAGCATTAGTTAGGACCTATTATATGAAAATGGGTGAAGTGATACTTGAATTGAAATTGATTTTTGTACACTCTCAGGGTGGCTTGCACCAAGAGGGATTAAATAAATCTTAGTTTAGGGTTAATCATGGTTTTGTTGATCTATGATTTGAGAGTATCGCACACAAAAATGCGCATGGTTCACAGAATTAAGAACAGGGAGGTACCCAGGTATCTGATAAAATATTTTGTAGATGTAAAGGACACCCATCGGTATAACACCAGAGGTAGCTCTACTGACTTTGTACCATACAAATTCAACAGCGGTATGGGAAAGAGCACATTTCTATACTCAGCAGCCGTTATGTGGAATGGACTTCCTAAGAAACTTAAATCCATAGTCTCAAAGGACACTTTTAAATCTTCACATAAAAGATGGCTAGAAGAAAAAAGACAATTTTCATAACTATGTCACATTTGCAACAGTAAGATGCTTTTAGAGAATATTGTTGTACTGTATTATTGTACTATATTGTATTATATTATATTGGAAAGGACCATAATGGAAATAAGCCTACCAGCTTTCTTATGTTCATCCTTTTGGCTATTTGTATGCTTATATGCTAATATGTCAATAAAGAAATCAATCAATCAATTTTAAATCGAGGTGTGTTGCACCATTTTAAGCGCTCTCCCTATAGGCCAAGGAAAAAACATTTCCTTGTATTTTTCACATCAGCCTTTTATAGCGCCACCAGGAGGCCGACTTATGTAAGACACATTTTTGGATATTACTCCTTCAGATTTTACCCACAATTAACACAAATCAGTACACAGTATCTCTACAGTCATATGATCAAGACGGATCTGACCCGTATTAAATATTCCATCCTGAATGGCTAAGATTGGCCTCCAAACTTTGCAGGATTGATCCGTTTCGAACAAAATGCATCACAGCGTGCAATTGTAATGAAATTGTGCACGCACAAGGCCAAGGAAGAAATTACACTACAAAATGTTCAAATCAGCCTCATGGTGGCGCCATGAAAGGTCTAAGATTGGTGAAGAACACATGCCACCCTTTTTACATTTGCCTATTATAGCACCACCAGGATGCGTGGCCTGGTGGAGACGTGCTCGGAAGAGCACTTCTTCTAGTTCCTTCTTTTTTTATATTTACCACTTGAACCCTAGTGTCCTTATTCTGAGAACTTTAGCCAAAAATAGCTGATCTACAAGCTCACAACGCCTCACGCTGCGAGGCGCTGTGAGCTTGTAGATTGTCTATTTTTGGCAAAGAGCTTTGTTGTAGAGGGGGAAAAGAGCAGACTAATTACAGAGTAAAGGTCAAGTTTATGAAGTATTGACGGTTCAAGTGGTTAAATATCTGAAAACACAAATTTACATGAATCCAAAATACACTGATGATTGTGCTGTCAAACAACGAAACTATATGGAATCTATGAAAAGGTTGTGGGGGTCCCTGCTTCAACTCTCTCTCAAGTCTCAACTAAGGGGTCCTCGGCCTGAAAACGTTGAAGACCCCTGTTCTATGACATCTAGAACACGTGCCATCATCTAGATTAGAAAACATGTGACACCTGGAACGCTGCTTCCGGGGACCTCCAGTGTGAGGCCATTGTTTGCTATTTGAAATTGGAACGCGCCAACAACCCATCTTCATCATAATTGGTCCTCTCTATTGATCATTATAAGATAATAAGAACCATTTCTGTCCACTCTCTCTGTGTCTCAGAGTAGGGCTGTGGACCATACAGAAACCTGCCTGCCGGTGACGACATTGGCCATTTTATTGTCCATCCATCCATCCATCCATCTTCAACCGCTTATCCAGAATCGGGTCGCGGGGGTAACAGTTCCAACTGAGACCTCCAGATTTCCTTATCCTGAGCAACTTCCTCCACTCCCTCAGGGAGTATACCGAGGCAATTTTATTGTATTTATTTAAATATATATTTTTGAAAGGCTTCTATCTTATAATGAGCATTAGGGAGGACCAATTATATGAAGATAATATATTATATATTATGAACATTAGTTAGGACCTATTATATGAAAATGGGTGAAGTGATACTTGAATTGAAATTGATTTTTGTACACTCTCAGGGTGGCTTGCACCAAGAGGGATTAAATAAATCTTAGTTTAGGGTTAATCATGGTTTTGTTGATCTATGATTTATTTTAAATCGAGGTGTGTTGCACCATTTAAATCTAAGCATTGCTTAACACATCTGTGATTAAACCCTTAACCTGTGAAAAACTATAACCTGCGATTAATTCATGGATTAAATGTCCTCCATCTTGGATTTGCGATGTAAACACACTGCAATAAACTATTCTCTTGAGCCTAATATCATTAACGTTACTTTTATATTTACTTCGGGGAGAATGTGGGCAGGCCTATCACCTTCTATGTTAAGAAGAGCGCCTGTAGCCAAAACATATTTAATTTTATAACGCTCCGTCATACTACGGTGACGCTCGCTACAGCGCCGTGCGGCGCGGCGATGCGCGGCTATCTAGGAACTAGGAAGCAAAGAAATACACCACAGTTTGATAGTTTTGTCAATTATGAAGCGATTTCGAAAATTAAAACGTCTGCATATTGGTTGGGAAGTCCACTTCCATGACAACTGACTGTATTATGTCCCTGTAAATATTTAAGTGTTCGCTATTTTAAAATAGCCGATGTACAAGGATATTGAAGACAACAATATGATGAGATTTTTGTTTTCAACTGTGAAACGCTGTCCGCAGCTTCAGCTTGCAGTTGCAATCCTGTAGGGCTTGCTGTGAGGCTTCCCTCACAGGAGGGGGACCCCCATTCATGTCAATGGCATGTTTGCATTTAAACCACCTCTACAGCAGGTTTAAAATGAATCCCTTACTGATGTTTAAATCAAAGTTTAAAGTAGTGGTGCAACAGGATTAACAGTTATCCAGGTTTACAGTGAAAATTCAAACCAAGATTAAAAGGATGGTTTAAAACTAAACCTGATTAATGGAAACTAGATTTAAGGTTTGGTGCAAGCTGATTAAAAGATAAACCTTGATTTAAACCAGTTTAAGGCTTAAACCGTGTTGGTGCAAGCTTACAAACCTGCAAGGGTCCATTTGGTTCCATTTGTACACTCTGTTACAGTCCTGTAAGTATCCATTAGATTCTATTTGTACATGGAACCAAATGGACCCTTAGGGCGGCTTGCACCAACACGGTTTAAGCCTTAAACTGGTTTAAATCAAGGTTTATCTTTTAATCAGGAGGTTTCTTCCTAACAGTGACGATATTTACACCCCCTTATTATGTTTGTTTGATTGATTGATTGAAGACTTTATTAGAAGTTTGCATAGGAAAAGGTACAGTTTCATGACGGTACAGTTCACTGGTACAAGGTCTACTAAAAGGAGATCCATGAAAAGACTAAGCTTATTTCCACTGGAAACCATTGAAGTATCTCATATAACATTGAATGACAGACAAATAGAACACAGTACTATGCAGTAGATATGTAAAGAAAAACAAAAAAGAAAACAGTAAGTCTAAACAAACAGTATATACAAAGAAGGGGCAGGGGAGGGTAGGGTTGGGCTAGGTTAGTTTTTTTACCAGTTGCGAACGGCTGCTGCCTGTAAGTGGTTTTTCAGGGCAAGTTTAAAGGATGCTAGTGATCCACACTCCTTTATGACCTTCGGTAAGGCTTGATGTGCCCATGGATTCTTGGGACATGAAACTTGTGCCCATGCAGAAAAAAAGGTTGAGAAACACTGGGCAGGAGCCTATCGCCTGTTTCTGTAGCGTGAGGCAGCTTGATGTACAAGTACACCCCCTGGACATGACGCTAGTATGTCGTAGGGACTTACCCCCGATGCTGAGTGCCAAGCAGGGAGGCACTGGGTCCCATTTTTCAGAGTCTTTGGTATGAGCCGATCAGGGATGGAACTCCAACCTCCCAGTCTCAGGGCGGACACTCTTAACCACAAGGCCACTGAGCTGTTTTAGTTTTTAACATTGGCTGTTCAGAAATGGCAGATTACAAGCTTACAGCCCGTCACTGTGAGCTTTGCTGCTATTTTTTAACAACTTGGAAAAAAGAAATGCTAAAAAGAAATCCACACAAATGGCCAAATACAGTACATGATATAATTGTGGGGGGCCATGGTACGAAAACGTTGGAAAACTGAAGATTTAAAAGGAATCTAGAACAGGGGTTTTCAAAGTGGGTGAGAGGGGCACCCGGGGGTGCTGCGACGGCAGTCCAGGGGTGCTGCGAGATCATTTGATAATATTTTGAATTTATTTGGACACTTGAAAAAATATTTAGTATCCTTTTAAAGTGGAAGAACAAAGTTATTTTCAGTCTGTTCTAACCAAAATGGCTATTATATCAACGTTTTCCTCGGAACATAATCACTAAAATATCGTCACTGCTGGGAAGAAACCTCGTATCTCCAAGTTTAAAATTTGTACGTATTTTGGTAAAGCAAAGCCGTGCTTCATCATACAAGACTGTCGCACAAAACAAGTGAAAACAGCCGATCTACAAGCAGTTGTGTGCTGTAGATCTGCTGTTTTCACTTGTTTAGTACATTTTATAGATGATAAATACAAAACGAACGGTTTTGGACATACAAGGTTTCCACCCGAGAACGACAATATGCTATAAATATAAGGTGCTGGGAGTGAAAATTATAATGTAGGGGTGCTTCGGATTAAAACAATATATATATTATGGGGTGCCCTGAGACCAAAAAGTTTGGGAACCCCTGATCTCGAAGACTGTGCCTCGGGTCTCAATGGGTAAATGGGACCAATAGCATTCTAACATGTTTATGGTTTCTTTAGAAACCAATCTGGTGGTATGAGTAGTAGCCTATACTGTACTGCCACAATTCTAGCATTCTAGGGTGCCTTAATGTGTTCATGTACATAGCGTATACAAATTCTAGAATGTAGCGTTAAAATCTGTTTGACTCATCATGTGCACACACAAGCAGATGGACGTTATACATGCTAGAATGCACTGTAGCGTTTAAATCGGTTTGACGCATCATGTGCACTTTCTGCCCTTTGTGCCCTTTCTGTAAACGGTCAATAAAACTGCAACCATTCCATCCATGCTGTGTTGAATGATTTCAAAGTCTTGGGAGAGAAGAAGGAATAAAATACTTTTCATCTGTTTACACTGGTTCGGGCCAACAATTTATGATGTAATCGTTATTTTACAGGGGTCTTCTCATTGAATTCATGTATGGTGAAATGACTTTCAATGACTCTTTAGCACATAAACAAAGACAATTCTGACAATACAGTATATAACCCACCCAGTAGGACATCTAAACAAGTATTTATTGAGTGTCCTCATCTTCTCCATGGTGATGGGTTTTAGTCGGGGCCCCCAGTGCAATGCAAGGACCGTTTGGTTCAGATTCTCGCAAATTCTTCAAATTTGGCACAGATGTTGTCCATAACATACTTAATCATTTTAAGATGGGTGCCAAGATGGGCACCCCATGGTACTGCCGTATTGCGCAATCCAATTGGGCTCCCATTGACTTCCTATACAGGAGGAAAATACCCAGAAAAAAAGATTTTTTTTCTGGGTATTTAAGGGGGATCTGAGGGGTCTAACTAGGGGTTTGTCATGATGCTGAATCCATTGCAGGCATTTGTTTTGCACAAAAAACATTCCGTGGGATAGAAATGGTCTCAGAAAACAATACACGTATGGGTGAGTATTCATGTTAGTCGGAGGCCTTAGGCACCCATACGTGTATTGTTTTCTAAAAATGCCTGCAATGGATTCAGCATCATGATGAACCCCTAGTTAGACCCCTCAGATCCTCCTTAAATACACAGAAAAAAAATCTTTTTCTGGGTATTTTCCTCCTGTATAGAAAGTCAATGGGAGCCCAATTGGATTGCGCAATACGGCAGTACCATGGGGTGCCCATCTTGGCACCCATCTTAAAATGATTAAGTATGTTATGGACAACATCTGTGCCAAATTTGGCGAATTTGCCAGAATCTGAACCAAAATATCCCTGGCTTCCAAATAATCATATCAATCAACCGTGGTCCCCCACACCCTAACAAGCACTTGGAATTGTATGGGTTGAGAAGCACTGGCTTGGATCTCACAGCACCGTAGCCCTCTTGGTTGACAGCCTCCTCTTTAAAGGACAACTTTAGTTTTTTACAACAAGGGTTCATATTTTAGATTGTAATTAAAGACTAGAAAAGAACATTTCTAAGAAATGTTAAGTGTGCCTGCAGCTCGCTAAGTCTGTGCAACCTTGTGTAGCGGTTGGTGTTAGCATTAGCGTTACATTTTTTAACATTACCATTTTTTGCATAAGCTTTAACATTATGGTTCTTCATATGACACCACCCACATGTCTGTACGACAAACGGTTCACGCGATAAAGGGTCACTTCCTGTTTGGTGAGGGGCACTTCCTGTTTGGCGAACTAGGCCCCAATTAAGGTTAAGGACTCGTAATCAAGTCATTTGACGCAACCCGCGCGTCTGTACGACAAACGGTTCACGAGATCAAGGGTCACTTCCTGTTTGGTGAGAGGCACTTCCTGTTTGGCGAAATAGGCCCCAATTAAGGTTAAAGACTCTTAAACTTGTCATTTGACGCAACCCGCGCATCTGTACGACAAACGGTTCACGAGATCAAGGGTCACTTCCTGTTTGGTGAGGGGCACTTCCTGTTTGGCGAAATAGGCCCCAATTAAGGTTAAGGACTCTTAATCAAGTCATTTGATGCCATCCACGCGTCTGTACGACAAACGGTTCACGAGGTAAAGGGTCACTTCCTGTTTGGTGAGGGGCACTTCCTGTTTGGCGAAATAGGCCCCAATTAAGGTTAAGGACTCTTAATCAAGTCATTTGATGCCATCCATGCGTCTGTACGACAAACGGTTCACGAGGTAAAGGGTCACTTCCTGTTTGGTGAGGGGCACTTCCTGTTTGGCGAAATAGGCCCCAATTAAGGTCAAGGACTCTTAATCAAGTCATATGACGCAATATGCGCGTCTGTACGACAAACGGTTCATGAGATGTAGAGGCACTTCCTGTTTGGCGAAGGGCACTTCCTGTTACAGAGGGGGCGGGGCTTAATCAATTACAGCTCATCCCTATTGGCCATCTAAGTACACACAGCAAGTTTCGAGACGGTACCATGCTGCAAACTGGAGATAAAGCTGTTTAAAGCTAAGCCAATAGGAAGATAGGGGCGTGGCTTAAGAGGGGCGGGGCTTAAGTAATAAGTCCCTATTGGCCGTTTAAGTCCAGACACCAAGTTTCAAGACGGTACCATGCTGTGAACTGGAGTAGTGGCTGTTTAAAAGCCAGCCAATAGGAATACAGAGGGGGCGGGGCTTAATCAATTACAGCTCATCCCTATTGGCCGGAAAAAGACCAAAGTTGTGTGTGCATTTTAAAGTTTAAATCACGTTGCTAGGCAAAAGTATGGCAGAGTTATGTGGCGCCAAAGTTTCTGGGTTTTTTTCGGAGTCCCCCATTCTAAGTCAATGGGGTTTTTGGGCGTCGTTTTTTGCGAATTACATCGCAATCGTATCGCGGATCGGAAAGAAAAGTAATAGCACACCATTCCCGGCCGAGCCGCACATTTTGATGTATATATTGCGGGGGTGGCGTAAATCTTGCGTCAGTTATTACGTGCCGAAATTTCCCCCATTCTAAGTCAATGGGGTTTTTGGGCGTCGTTTTTTGCGAATTACGTCGCCATGGTAACGCGGATCGGAAAGAAAAGTAATAGCACCCCATTCCCGGCCGAGCCGCACGTTTTGATGTATATATTGCGGGGGTGGTGTAAATCGTGCGGCAGTTATTACGCGCCGAAATTTGCCAGAACATGACTGACTTAAGTATGGCGGATTACAATAAGTGTTTTGCTATTGCATAGCAGGCACACTTAAATATAAAAGATGAGTGTTAAATTGATTAAATTTACTTTCTATTGTTTTAGAGATTCCTATTTCAGTGTTTGGGGGCATGTGTACAAGAGGCTAAATATGTAATTTTACACAGAACTAGAAAAGAAAATTTCTAAGAAATGTTAAGTGTGCCTGCAGCTCGCTAAGTCTGTGCAACCTTGTGTAGCGGTTGGTGTTAGCATTAGCGTTACATTTTTTAACATTACCATTTTTTGCATAAGCTTTAACATTATGGTTCTTCATATGACACCACCCACATGTCTGTACGACAAACGGTTCACGCGATAAAGGGTCACTTCCTGTTTGGTGAGGGGCACTTCCTGTTTGGCGAACTAGGCCCCAATTAAGGTTAAGGACTCGTAATCAAGTCATTTGACGCAACCCGCGCGTCTGTACGACAAACGGTTCACGAGATCAAGGGTCACTTCCTGTTTGGTGAGAGGCACTTCCTGTTTGGCGAAATAGGCCCCAATTAAGGTTAAGGACTCTTAAACTTGTCATTTGACGCAACCCGCGCATCTGTACGACAAACGGTTCACGAGATCAAGGGTCACTTCCTGTTTGGTGAGGGGCACTTCCTGTTTGGCGAAATAGGCCCCAATTAAGGTTAAGGACTCTTAATCAAGTCATTTGATGCCATCCACGCGTCTGTAAGACAAACGGTTCACGAGGTAAAGGGTCACTTCCTGTTTGGTGAGGGGCACTTCCTGTTTGGCGAAATAGGCCCCAATTAAGGTTAAGGACTCTTAATCAAGTCATTTGATGCCATCCATGCGTCTGTACGACAAACGGTTCACGAGGTAAAGGGTCACTTCCTGTTTGGTGAGGGGCACTTCCTGTTTGGCGAAATAGGCCCCAATTAAGGTCAAGGACTCTTAATCAAGTCATATGACGCAATATGCGCGTCTGTACGACAAACGGTTCATGAGATGTAGAGGCACTTCCTGTTTGGCGAAGGGCACTTCCTGTTACAGAGGGGGCGGGGCTTAATCAATTACAGCTCATCCCTATTGGCCATCTAAGTACACACAGCAAGTTTCGAGACGGTACCATGCTGCAAACTGGAGATAAAGCTGTTTAAAGCTAAGCCAATAGGAAGATAGGGGCGTGGCTTAAGAGGGGCGGGGCTTAAGTAATAAGTCCCTATTGGCCGTTTAAGTCCAGACACCAAGTTTCAAGACGGTACCATGCTGTGAACTGGAGTAGTGGCTGTTTAAAAGCCAGCCAATAGGAATACAGAGGGGGCGGGGCTTAATCAATTACAGCTCATCCCTATTGGCCGGAAAAAGACCAAAGTTGTGTGTGCATTTTAAAGTTTAAATCACGTTGCTAGGCAAAAGTATGGCAGAGTTATGTGGCGCCAAAGTTTCTGGGTTTTTTTCGGAGTCCCCCATTCTCGTAATCAAGTCATTTGACGCAACCCGCGCGTCTGTACGACAAACGGTTCACGAGATCAAGGGTCACTTCCTGTTTGGTGAGAGGCACTTCCTGTTTGGCGAAATAGGCCCCAATTAAGGTTAAGGACTCTTAAACTTGTCATTTGACGCAACCCGCGCATCTGTACGACAAACGGTTCACGAGATCAAGGGTCACTTCCTGTTTGGTGAGGGGCACTTCCTGTTTGGCGAAATAGGCCCCAATTAAGGTTAAGGACTCTTAATCAAGTCATTTGATGCCATCCACGCGTCTGTACGACAAACGGTTCACGAGGTAAAGGGTCACTTCCTGTTTGGTGAGGGGCACTTCCTGTTTGGCGAAATAGGCCCCAATTAAGGTTAAGGACTCTTAATCAAGTCATTTGATGCCATCCATGCGTCTGTACGACAAACGGTTCACGAGGTAAAGGGTCACTTCCTGTTTGGTGAGGGGCACTTCCTGTTTGGCGAAATAGGCCCCAATTAAGGTCAAGGACTCTTAATCAAGTCATATGACGCAATATGCGCGTCTGTACGACAAACGGTTCATGAGATGTAGAGGCACTTCCTGTTTGGCTGAAGGGCACTTCCTGTTACAGAGGGGGCGGGGCTTAATCAATTACAGCTCATCCCTATTGGCCATCTAAGTACACACAGCAAGTTTCGAGACGGTACCATGCTGCAAACTGGAGATAAAGCTGTTTAAAGCTAAGCCAATAGGAAGATAGGGGCGTGGCTTAAGAGGGGCGGGGCTTAAGTAATACGTCCCTATTGGCCGTTTAAGTCCAGACACCAAGTTTCAAGACGGTACCATGCTGTGAACTGGAGTAGTGGCTGTTTAAAAGCCAGCCAATAGGAATACAGAGGGGGCGGGGCTTAATCAATTACAGCTCATCCCTATTGGCCGGAAAAAGACCAAAGTTGTGTGTGCATTTTAAAGTTTAAATCACGTTGCTAGGCAAAAGTATGGCAGAGTTATGTGGCGCCAAAGTTTCTGGGTTTTTTTCGGAGTCCCCCATTCTAAGTCAATGGGGTTTTTGGGCGTTGTTTTTTGCGAATTACATCGCAATCGTATCGCGGATCGGAAAGAAAAGTAATAGCACACCATTCCCGGCCGAGCCGCACATTTTGATGTATATATTGCGGGGGTGGCGTAAATCTTGCGTCAGTTATTACGTGCCGAAATTTCCCCCATTCTAAGTCAATGGGGTTTTTGGGCGTCGTTTTTTGCGAATTACGTCGCCATGGTAACGCGGATCGGAAAGAAAAGTAATAGCACCCCATTCCCGGCCGAGCCGCACGTTTTGATGTATATATTGCGGGGGTGGTGTAAATCGTGCGGCAGTTATTACGCGCCGAAATTTGCCAGAACATGACTTACTGACTTAAGTATGGCGGATTACAATAAGTGTTTTGCTATTGCATAGCAGGCACACTTAATAAGCCCATGGATGTGACTTATGGGGGCTAGAAGTGTTACTGTAAATAGCTATAAAGAAACTGCTGGCGTATTGTGTCTAAAAATACATATTTAGCCAATTGTACGCATGCCCCACATTTTGAATGAAATGATGAAATACCTACTCATCCCACGAGGGAAATTCAGATATCGCAGCCCAACCCAGCTGCTTTTTTTCTTCAGCTTAACCCAGCTGAACCCAGTGCTGCTCACAAGGAACGCGGGGGAGTGGGGAGCAGTGATAGCTGGAGCAGGGAATCGTACCTGCGACCTCTGGGGCCTCCGGAGTCCTAGGTATGGACACTAACCACTCAGCCATCACTGCTCTGTTTTAGCATGGTAAACACGTGCGCAAAACTTTTTTTACATGAACTTTGGACCAATACGGTTAAACTGACTGGTCGGATTTCATTTAAAGCGAAACATTATTTTTTAATAATTCACTCAATATTGCAGTTTTATGCAAATTATTCTTCTGCCTCTAAATCATACATGCAAAGTGACACGTTCATGGCATTTGGCAAATATGTAGAGGGTTAGTCCAAATATCACTGAAAGCAATCTTACTCCAATTGGCCAAAGGGGGGCGCTATACGAAGCGTTTGAAAACTCAAACTTTAAAGGGGCATAAGTCATGCCTCGTTTCGTTTGAAGACATGCAACTTGCTTACACGCGTGCCTTGACTCAAGCAGAAGACATCTGTGTCTTTGTTAAGTCACGTGCACGGAATGTTTTTTACATTAACTTTGGACCAATATCTAAAGATCTGTCAGATCGATTTTTTTTAAATTGAAACATGCTTTTTTTAATAATTCAATGTAAATTGCAGTTTTATGCAAATTATTCTTCTGCCTCTAAAACATACATGCAAAGTCACATTTTAATCACATTTTGCAATAATGTAGGTTAGTGCACTGTGCACTTGTGCACTGTAACCCAGGGTTCAGCTGGAATTACAGTAATTAGTGGCCAAGGCCACGAAGTGGCAAATGGCCACTCATTGATATTGGACTTCATCATTACTATTATTCTTCCGCCACTTTTTCTCTAGCGGCTAGACCGTGCAGTCGCTTTTTACGAAACTCGGCAGTATGGCAGAGGACTATGCCAAACGGCTAAAACGCGAAGCTCGCAACAATCGGCCAAAGGGTGGCGCTGTAGGAAGCCTTTGAAAAATACCAACTTTGAACTGGTGTAGCTCATGCCCTGTTTCAGGTACAGCAATGAAACCTGTATACACTTATGCGTCTCCTCATGCCGAACAACTTTTACGCTCTGACTTTTGACCTCTGACCTTTACTTCTCCCACAATTTTGAATTATATGAAAAACAGTCAAAATCTATCTCCTCCTGGGATTTTCGCATCACGTGCGCAAAACTTTTTTTACGTGAACTTTGGACCAATACGGTCCGATCTGTCTCGGCTGATTTTTTTTTAAGTGAAACATTATTTTTTAATAATTCACTGTATATTGCAGTTTCATGCAAATTATTCTTCTGCCTCTAAATCATACATGCAAAGTGACACGTTCATGGCATTTGGCAAATATGTAGAGGGTTAGTCCAAATATCACTGAAAGCAATCTTACTCCAATTGGCCAAAGGGGGGCACTATACGAAGCGTTTGAAAACTCAAACTTTAAAGGGGCATAAGTCATGCCTCGTTTCGTTTGAAGACATGCAACTTGCTTACACGCGTGCCTTGACTCAAGCGGAAGACATCTTTGTCATTGTTAAGTAAGCTCCGCCCTTAGATTTTCCGCCATTTTGAGCAGTTTGTAAAACACTTAAACCCGCTTTTTCTCCGGAACTTTCGCGTCACGTGCACGGAACCTTTTTTACATGAACTTTGGACCAATATCTAAAGATCTGTCAGATCAGATTTTTTTAAGATTGAAACATGCTTTTTTAATAATTCAATGAATATTGCAAGTATTATGCAAATTATTCTTCTGCCTCTAAAACATACATGCAAAGTAAAATTTTCATGATGAACTACTGTAGAGGGTTAGTCCAAATATCACTGAAACCAATCTTACCCCAATTGGCCAAAGGGGGGCGCTATATCATTTTGAAAGAAGGCGTCAAGTACATTACATGGAACGTTTTATTTATTTTTATTTTTAAATGACAGGTCCATTATGTGTGACTGCCGTAGTGTAGTGGTCAGTGCCTGTGCCTGATATACGGAAGGTTATGAATTCAAACCCCACGTCGGGCTGAGTTGATGCCCATGGCATGTGCGTATGTGAAACTCTTTAATGTTGACACGTCTGATCTAGCTCCAGATCACGTTCATGTTTAAAATGAGCCCTTCTCTACCGGCCGTTATTTTTCTGTTCTGAGTGAAAGAAAATATGATCACTCGAAAATGTCAGAAATTACATTTACTCCGATTGATTTCACCCCAATCCTCCAAAATATAAAAAAATAAATCAATAAAATCAAGGCACTATATAGAACTTTTTTTTTAAACAAACATGGTAAACAGAACCTGTGGCTGCCTAGTGTAGTGGTCAGGGCAAATGCCTTTCATGCAGAAGGTCGTTGGATTGAATCCCCCCTGGGGTCTATATAAGCATAAAACCATGACATTTGGTAGACTTTACAGTTTAGTTACTTGAACAATGTCTGATATGGAGCCTTCCTAAAAATGTCCCCCAACCCCCTTTGATGCGTATTTTAATATCCGCCATTACTAAATAATGTATTTTGCATCATAAATCCTGAAAATAGCATTATAATACAAACTGTCATGTCTACACATATGTTGTGATTTCCAAGGATTGCAATGATATCATGTACCAGCTCAGTAGCCTAGTGGTTTGAGTGTCTGCCCTGAGACTGGGAGATCCGGGTTCAAACCTGGGACGTGTCATAACAAAAATTCTAAAACACAGGACCCAGTCCCTCCCTGCTTGAAACTCAGCATCAAGGGTTGGATTGGGGGTAAGTCCCTGCGACATACTACGCTACAGAAACAGGAGATAGGCTCCTGCCCTATGAGATTCATGGCTCGGACGATTCATATGGTCTTCATAGCTCAGCAAGGCTTACTATGTACATCATCAAACTGTCCAGGTGCATAGTATCACAGTTTTTTTTTTATGTCTGTTGCATATAGGCCTACAGTCTTTTGCATACATGTTGTGTAGACTAGAGGCCAATTTGTGCTTTTACCTATAACCACCGATTAGTGTAAAACTTTGTATGCACACTTCCCAGAGGCCAAGGAAAAACCTGTGCCCTAAGGTCCCTAAGTCACAATCAGCCACAGCTGCTGAGCATTGGTAATCACCACACCCTGTATAAAGCCAGTCTGTCTTCAGATTGTTCAGTAACCTCATTGGAGCTGCTGCAGGTTTGTACACATTTCATTTCAATGCTATTCCAATTTCTAACAGCATTACTTCATTTATACTTAACCCACACTATATTTGGCTTTTAGAACCACCTGACCAACTCTGATATTGACACTGAGGCTGTGTGACTAAGATAATTGGTAAGTGAACATGTGGCTCAGAAATGTTTGTTTCTGGTTTTGGGATTGGAATGTAAAAAGATTCATTTCGGGAATGTAATTATTGCTTGTTAAGATAAGCTGCGTTGATTATTGATGTATTTTGAGTTCAACGGCAAGCTTGTAGATCAGCAGATTTGTCGACTTTATTTTGTTTTAACCTTGTAGATCGGCTGATTAGTTGATTTTCTTTTTTTTTTATCCAGGTCAGGTTTTTTGGCTGTGAACTGAAACTAAATGATGGCTTTGTTTGGTTTTCAGAAAAACTACATTTCCCAGAATGCAGCAGCTAAGATGGTTGCTTGTTAGGCGTCGGCTGATTGAATCCACCTGAAGAACAGTTGAAGCAAAACACTGCTGGTTGCATGATGTAGAGGTGGATGTGTATGCTGCTCTGTTAACCGGTAAGACTGTTTGCTTGTGTTTTGTATGGTCTCTTTTACCGTTTTACTGTGTTATTTTGGTTCTATGGTTTACAGTGAAAATGTGTTTTATATTGTCAGGAGTGTGCAGTTGTGGATGATTGCCTGTGTCCACTATTGTTTGGGGTGTGGCCTCATCTCTGTCACGGTGTGAGGCAGAAGTGGAGGACCCAGAAGCAGAACACGGCAGGCAGGCAGATCAAGTCCAATATGTATTAAACATTTAACCGCAAACACAGGGAAGTAGACTGGGACACTAACTATACTGGGAAATATTAAACTAGGGGAAAGACAGGAGACATTAACTAACAGGCTTACAGCAGGACGAACAAAGGCAGGAACACACAGTAACACTGACTATAACCCGACAAGGGAACACTGAACACAGGGAGGTTTAACACTTGGGTGACTGAAAATAAAAAACTACCACTACGCCTGCATTTATCGTTCATTTTGACCGTTATTTTCTCTCCCTTTTTGCCCAGGAGCGCAACACTTCCTCCCCCTGCTGCCAGCGGGGGTTCTATTGTCTTCCGAATTTGAATTAGCATTTCAATTGACCTCTCAAACACTCTCGCTTTCAATGTTAACTTCATGGTTTGGGAACAGGCTTGAGAAAATGACCTAGGCCTACTGTATCATGATCTTACTTTTAATGTCACTGGTTTAATTTCGTATCGCTTCGCAGCGCAGCCCAGCATCCGCCGAGGCCTTTGTATTATAACAGATTGTTGAGTTTTGAAAGTCATTTTAAAACAGTTCAGTTTTGCATGCAGGAATAAATCAATGATCAGCGTATTTGCGCACAGTGCGCCATGCAGTTTGAGTGGTTATAGACACGTTTGTTTATCCAGAAACATATATTTTATGGCTTTGTTTTATTTACGGTTTGGGAGATTCAAGGCCAACACAGCACGCACCGCGCTATTGATTATTAATCTAATGTGGAGATTAGATTAGACACATGACAAAATAAAATAATTAGGCCAAAGCTTTCATATGTCCCGACTTTATTATTCTTATTCCCCCTATTGTTT
>NW_027664989.1:99480-143098 GCF_963921795.1 Nannobrachium achirus
CGCCAAGGCCATCGCGTGTTTGTCGAGGTCGCGGCAACAGAAAATGATACGCTCCGCCAATCATAGTAAACCACACACACCGGACAACAGGATCAAGTCCAGACGGAGCCTTATACCATAATGTAACCATAACACATTAACATGAACGTGACATGAAGTAATACTGCCCTGTCCCTGTGATTTTTAAATGCAAACTGCTATTAAAGTATTCAATCAAAAGAACGAGAGATTTATCTGGGTGACATACAGTGCGTGCGCCACGGTGCGTGCATGAACGTTTCTTTCTGATAACTGTTTGTTTTAGACTTACTGTTTTCTTTTTTGTTTTTCTTTACATATCTACTGCATAGTACTGTGTTCTATTTGTCTGTCATTCAATGTTATATGAGATACTTCAATGGTTTCCAGTGGAAATAAGCTTAGTCTTTTCATGGATCTCCTTTTAGTAGACCTTGTACCAGTGAACTGTACCGTCATGAAACTGTACCTTTTCCTATGCAAACTTCTAATAAAGTCTTCAATCAATCAATCAAAACCACCTAAATATTGTCCGGTTACCGTGTTAGCAGACGCAATTTATATCCGACACCAATTATTGATTAGACGTTCTCCCGGCTGGGACCCAAACTAGTGAAATCAGCAGATCTACAAGCTCACAACGCGTCTCTTCACTTGCTGTGAGCTTGTAGATTGGCTGTTTTCACTAGGCCTACTTCTTATTATTCTTGTTATATGTAATTTCTTACTTACTTGTTTGTGAAATTACCATAGGGTCTGGGAATAGAAGCGGCTTGTTTGGTTTATAAACTACTGTTACAATTCATAATGAAATGTTTGGCTATTTATAGGATATGGTTAAACCATGCGTGATCATTTGCATTTGTTGCGTTGTAGGCTATTATAGCCTAATAAAAACACTATTTCTGTTAGAAGCCGTTGTCATTGATTGTTCTTTAGATTCAGAAAACATCTATGAAGTGTCTTACTAGCTCAGAAATAAATCAAATAGTCTATGAGGTGTTTTGTAGCCTTATTCTATAGGTATTATTAACCGCAATCTACTTGCGTTCTGGAGTCACCGAAATGTCGGGTTGATGCGCTGCCGTTTCCAATCTCTCCATGGGTCCAAAATAACAGATGTATAAACTGTCGACACGCCATGACGCAATGCGTTGATATCTTGTAGGCTAACTCTGTTTTTTTTTTTTTTTTTTTTGTGTGGCGCACCGCGCATTGTGCACGCTACATTATGTTGCCCGTTTCATATAATGTGGAAAATGACCAACGTAGGCCTATATTAAATAAATAGCCTTGCATTTGTAGTGATGTCATTGTTATCCAAATTCCTACATGTAATCCATTGAGTTCACACTTGCATGGATATGCCAATGTTTGAGCCACTAGATGGCACTGGTATTGCAAAGCCATTATACGTTACATTACTTAATGTCAAACCCATCATTGTCATTGAGCAATGAAAAAATTTTATATTTATAATGGCTTAACATGATTGTGACACATGAAGCAGTGTGACATCTATTTAGTTTCACTTACAGAGGCTGCCTTGCCCCATTGGAATACAATAACTGATATGAATGAATAATATACTGTATAGGCTATAGCATGACATGAATAGTCAGTGACATTTTATTACAAATTAAAATTAAAAAAGAGCAGTGCAGTAACAATTTGTATTTGATCAGAGGGGAGGAGACATTGTGCTGGAAGTAACCCGTTGTGGCCGATAGATCGGTGGTTTTCAACCAGAGATCCGGGGACCACCAGTGCTCCATGGGGGATTCTAGATGTTCCCCAGCTAAATGATAAATGTATTGTTAAACATTTGCATTACTTATTTTAGAGGAGGTCTACACAATTAGAGAATGTAAAAGAAGTGTTATTTTTTGTTACGTTGGCCTGTTTATCTCTCCTATGTTACCAACATCAATCAATAAAGCATGGAATAGTGCAAAATATTGTATCCAATGACAACAACATATTTTAAGTTTTGGGTCTGAGAGTCTAAATATCAAATGGTGGTCTGTGGCTCAAATGCCTGTAAACATAGGTAATAAAACCCCCCAAATATAAAGTGTCGAGAACAATGCTACATAAGGTCATGACATCAAAATAAAGTGTTGAGAACAATGCTACATAAAGGCGGTCATGACTTAACACAAATAGTAATACTTAAGTCATACTTATTAATGCAGTGACAAACAAGAACAAGTGACCCTTATCAAATAAAGTGATCATAACAGCCACTGCTACATTAAGTGAAACTAAGTGAAACAAAAACAATAACACTTAAATACTAATAACAGTGCAGAGCCAAACAAAAGTCTAAATTGTGCAGTGCAAAAAGCAGTTAAGTGACACATCCTCCCAGCAGAAACCACACAGGAACCCATCCCGTCATAGAGTCAGACCTTTTTTTTGCCATACCCTTTAGCTTGAAGTTCAGCCTTCCACTCAGCGAGTGTAGTGGTGGCTGTGGCCTGGCAGTACCAATTGCCAAAATAAGAATTGTGGGTTGCAGGGTCCCGCTCCCTCTGGCACTGCTTACAGGTGATGGTGTCTGTCCTCTTAGTGTATTGTCGCCTCTTTCTGCCACTCGCTTCCTCCTCTAACTTCCTCTTACGGTAGCGTAGGGTGCTTTCAGGTACATCTTTTGTAGAAGTTACAGGAACGGCAGGTTGGGAGGTAGTTGCAGGAAGTGGACATTGGGAGGTAGGAAGCAGAGGCTGGGAAGTAGCCACAGGAATGGGAGGTTGTGAGGCAGAGTGGAGAGGTTGTGGAGCAACTAAGAGCGTATGAGGCACATATGTTGTGGAAGCTGCAGGTCTTGGAACAGCTAACGGAGACAGAAACTGGGGGACATAGAGGAGAGCTTGGGGAGCAGGTAAGAGAGGTTGTAGTGCCGGCAAGGGAGGTTGCGGTCGCAGTATGCGTTGTTGAGGTTGGACAGCAGATGTGGATGCTGGGGGCAAGATTGGTCGTAGTGCTGGTTGTGGAGAAGGCAACAGAGGTTGTAGTGCCGTGAGGAGGGGTCGCAGCAAACGTTGATGAGGTTGGACACCTGGTGTGGATGCTGGGAGAAAGTGAGGTCGTAGAGATGGTTGTGGAGAAGGCAACAGAGGTTGTAGTGCAGGGAGGAGGGGTCGCAGCACACGTTGTTGAGGTTGGACACCTGGTGTGGATGCTGGGAGTGTGTCCTCAAGGGCTGCAAGGAAAGGTGGCCTAACATTGGTGCATGGAGCCACAGTCCTCTTTCTCTTTTTTCCCAGGGCTGTCCCTGCAGTGTCAGGGGGGAGAGCAAACACATGTGGATTTTCCACAGCACTCATCGGCATACAGGGTCTGTCTTTCCTCTGAACTGCAGGAGGCAGGCTCTCTGGGCTCACAACTGGGTTTGTTGCCCTAGGGATGCCTTGCTCCAGCACAATCCTGTCCAGTCTATCTTGTCGTTCCTTGAACCTGAAAATATTGCAAGTATCATTTTTTGTGTAATGCAAGTGTAATATGTAACTAAGTTGCCACCCCCTGAAAGCTTTAAATAGCTTCCTTGAGGCATCCCTTTTAACAGGTATTTTATTGTGTTTATTGTTCCCCACACCGTCTGATTAAACAGAGTGATTGATATATGTACAGAAAATATCATAGAAAGTCATTTGTTGCCTCACTACAGTAGGTTAAGTGTTCATCAACTCACCAAGAACCAACGGTTTTAGTGTTCATCAACGGCAGCTGGATAGAGGTTCTCTGCATAACCTCGGGATTGTCTGTAATGAGCACCCGGATGCGGCTGTATGCCTTGTGTGCCAAATTCCAACGCGGAATCCTTTTTCCACCTGCCTGTCTGTCTCCACGGAACTCCTCAGACAATTTGACCCAAAGTGCCTCACAGTACCGAGTGCATTTAGGTGACACAGCTGGTGTTCCCCGTCCTGCAAAGGACCTGCGAAGGTATTGAGCAACATTAGTGCTAGTTCAAGACATTATATAATAGCATGCAACACTGTCATACTTGCTCAACAAAACATAGTACGTACCGTTTTGTATACTCCACACCAGGCGCAGACACTCCTTTTGTAGCCCTGAAAGTCCCTCTGAGTGTGTCTGGGAAACGTGGGTTGAATTTTGCACCTTTTTTGTCATATTCTGACAAACACTCCCAGAGGCTACAGATTTGTTCCACCTCCTCTCTGGACAGGGCATCGTTGTCTTTTAATTGGAGCAAGAAAGAAGCAAAGTTCTGGACTGCTTGGAAGCCCTCAATATTGCCAGGTCCAACAGAGTCCTACATTAAACAAAATAGTGGTGACAATTTGATGTATCTATTTAATAAGTTACTACAGTTACAAGTTGACTGAAGTTTAAACATCTGAAAAAAAAAATTAAACCTACATCATGACTGGTAGAGGCTGATGTTGTTGATTGCTGTCTGCTGGCTGTGTCTTTCTGGGCAGCTAAGAGAGAGAAAAAGAGAGAACATTCATGAAAATATAACGTTCAAGTTTAGGCAGGAACATTCACGTCAAGAATATAACAATTAATAACATAATGAACAGATAGACTTGGCAAGGATATTGGCAAGGATATTTAACCATTTATTGCATAAATGGAATACAGTTAAACTTGGCGTTTGAAGGGCTCCGCGATCGGAGATGCTCCCTGAATTTTGTGCAGGCTTTTCTGAGCATGCTAAGCAAAATCAGGGAACGCAACAATACCCCCCAAAACTAATGAGCTTGCTCTCTGTCTTGGCAGGGCTCGGCCATACCAGAGAGCGCTTTAAAACCCCCCAAAACACGGAACCCAACGCCACATAAAACCTGTGTCAGTCAGACTCTGGTTATGTGTAGCAGCAGAGCGCCACTGCAGACTTCTACATGATTAAAAGTAAAAGACTGCAGAGTCTTGAACCATGAGAAGCCATCCTAAGCTTAGCAGTAACTATGTGTAGCAGCAGCTAGCTGCGATCTCTGCGTTGACAAATTTATTTTATGCTAAAAGATACATGCTGCATCTTAAAAGAGAGACCATTCTATGATTAGTGAAATGAAATAGCTAAGAGAGGCAGCGAAGCGACGCTGCCGACCTTTGAAATAATTATTCCGTTAAGAAGCAGTTCTTAAATTAAGAAAAGGCCATCCTACCATTAGTGTATAAAGTGGGTCAGCTACGCTTGCTGTGCTGTGTGTGCGAGCGGTTCTAACGCAGAACCAAATTGTATTAAGCAGTTGGTCTTAAGCCATCCTACACTGCGAAGAAGAGTGAATCAGCTACGCTTGCCGAGTTGTGCCCCATCCCTTAAAGGGGGAGCGAGCTGTTTGAGGTTACCCACCATGCTACTGTAGGTAGACGTGACCCTGCAATTGGAAGTTGATATTAACAGCTGTGATAACCGTGCCAACCACCTTTGAGCAATTAATTAGCCGACCGTCTCCTCACTTAATGCCGCTCATGCTTTTGAGCAACAAGAATGACCTCCTTCCTGGCGAGTAACATTCATAGCTGCTGAGGATCAGCGTCCATAACTTCCGAGTTGGAGCCAGCCCGGTTGTATGCATAGAGAGATGTACAGGTGTGGAGCCATCCTCGATGCTGCAGGAAGCATCTCTGGTAGCCATCCTTCCAAGGTCCGATACAGCTTGCCTCGCCAGAGGACGCCAGGCAGATACCATGACATAGAGGACAGAAAGAAGTATTAGTTTGAGAACGTAGTCTGGATTGCCTTGATGCACCACCCGGCTGAATATTAATGAACTCATACAAGCATAAGGTGCTGCTGAAATATACTTAGAATCATCTTGAGACTTGTTGCAACGATCATCATTATTATAATTATTATTATCATCCACAACCACGCAATCTATATAATACATCTGACTTATCAGCCATATAATTATGCCTTTAGATGAAGATGCAGTTTGATTAACGAATGACCTGCCTTTCATGGCTTCGGGAGGAGGTCCAGGTGAGTATCCTCGATCCAGAATCCTCGATCATCGCGACACATCGATGTCGCTCATGAAACAGGCAGGCAGCCACTCCCCTGTCTGCTGAATCTGTAGCGTGCAAGCAGGCGGGCCAGCAGGCGGGCAGGCGTGCAGCAGGTGGGCAGGCAGGCGTGCAGGCAGGCAGTAGTACAGGCAGGCAGGCTCATGGTTGCAGCAGAAGTAGCGTTAGCTGAAGCTGTAGTAGCAATGCCCTCTGCAGTGCCAACCGACTCCTGACTGGCCTCATGGCATTATACAGTAGTGGACGAAACTATAAAGATAAACATGTTAGCAGAAAACACACAGAAGCTGCAGCACAACGCTGCAATGACATGCTGTAGCAGCAGCCATGCAGCAGCTCCAGCACGAAGCTGAAAAGATAAACATGATGTTCGCAGCAGACATGTAGCAGCCTCAGCAAGAAGCTATATAGAAAAACACGATTTAGCGGAACATGAAGCAGCTTTAGCATGAAGCTGCAATGATAAACCTGATGCCGTAGCAGTGGGCATGCCACAGCTCCGGCATGGAGCTGTAATGATAAACATGATGTTAGCATTAACTAGCAGTAGCATTAGCTGTAATTATTAGCAGTTATGCTAGCAGGCAGCAGCAGGTTGAGTGGAGCTAGCAATAGCTGAAATTATAGGACACATGATAGTATCTGACTGAAGCAGCAGCAACAAGAGCCATTAGCACAATTATGTGATCATTGTAGCATAGCAGCACAACTGATAAAGAAAGAAGCCTGGAAATGAAACATGATGTTAGCAACAGACATGTAGCAGCTTTAGCATGAGCATAAGTTGAGCATACAGCAAAATGGCAGAAGCCTGGAAATGAAACATGTTAGCAACAGACATGTAGCAGCTTAAGCATGAGCATAAGTTGAGCATACAGCAAAATGGCAGAAGCCTGGAAATGAAACATGATGTTAGCAACAGACATGTAGCAGCTTTAGCATGAGCATAAGTTGAGCATACAGAGAAATGGTAGAGTCAAAGCAACAGCCAGCCTGCAGTAAATAGTTTTTACACCGAAGAGCCTTTCAGTGTGCAAAATTACAGAACAAGTGTTTAACGCTGTTCCGAACAACGTTCAGCATGTACTGGCTGTGCATAGATACAATAATCAACTCAGTTTATCCATTTCACATGGCCACTTAAGTGTTATCATGCTAGCGTTTGTAGCACAAGACATTAGCGTTAGCCACTAACATAAGCATTTAGCAGTGAACAAGCTTTTCACATGGCTATTCCAGTGTTGCCATGCTAGCGTTGTAGCATGAGACAATGACAACCCCTGAGTTACTAGCATTAGCCTCAACATTAGCATTTAGCAGTGAACAAGCCTCTCCCCATGCTGGAATGTATCCTCTTACTCTATACAACTCAAAGGTTCCAAATGCGCCAACATTAGCATTTAGCAGTGAACAAGCCTCTCACCATGCTGGAATATCCCTCTCACTCAAACCTCTCTCTCAAAGGTTCCTGAGTAAATAGGGAGAGCTTCCTAGGATCTCCTTTTAGTAGAACTGTACCATCATGCAACTGTACTTTTCCCATGCAACCTTCTAACAAGTCTTCAACTCTCCCCACACTACACACAGTAGCTGCTTGATCTCATGTGGCTCAAAAAGGGAATTAACCCACTCTGCACACAGACTAGCTGATTCTAACAGGAAGCATGTTGGAAGGATGTTGAAAGCAAGCCAAATAAGCAACTTCACTTCAGAACAAGCCCGAACAAAACAACCCACAACTAGAAGTTATGGGGAAACAAGACCAAGTTGCTTATAATGGCAGACCTGGCAACACTGCTAGACTGAGAACAGTGTGAATGTGTATGGTAGCAGTACATAGACTACACTACCCATGATGCATTGCCCATTTAACAACCTCCCTTATCAACTTTCCACCATTCCACCACATAGGACATTAACTATGGTGTTTATAAAGCCAAATAATCACCTGTGCAAGAACCTTCATTTCCATACTTAAGCAAGTGTGAGAGTGAGCGTGTTTGATCCTCGCTTGAATGCCGCAATCTCACCTACTTTACTCCAAGTAGTGGCAGTTCGTTGAATATGGACTAATTCAATTGTAGCACATGACACTCTCTCTCATGGTAACAAGTTCTTACACCCATGAAAGGGCATATGTTAACCATTAAACATTTAAACCCCCTCAATAAAACTTCTAACATCTTGAAATGCTGTACCACTGAATTATCTAAGCATCAATATTTGATTCAAGACTCTTACCGAATACTAGCTGAACCCCTCCTCAAGGACAGGTCCCCAACAAACACTCAGACTCAGGCTTCTGCATGGCCAAACAGGCCCAGACACAGCCACCTCCCCTTATGCTCTGCCCTTAACCCTTAAGTTCTGTTCAGATTCACTACACCTTCGTTCTGTTCGGGTCATTTTGACCCGGTGGATATTTGGTTTAAAAAAAACAACACTAATATAATTTTTAACTTAACAAATCATCATGATACATTGACTTTGACTCAATACCAAACAATTCATATGATATATTTGGTAAATGTTTGCATTTCTGCTTTGCTATATCACATTAAACACTGAAAGAGCTAGGCGTTTTTACTAATTTAGCTGAAATCCATGTAAAAAAAACTACTTCATTTAATACTGGGCAATATTGCTCATGCTTATAGGAAGGGGGGGAGGGTTCGGAATGGGGCTTCGGAAGGGGGGTGTTAGAAGTGGGGGTGACTGTGTGTCTGTGTTTTGGCATAATACTGTGTATTTCTGTGCTTCCGGGTCAAAATGACCCGAACAGCACTTAAGGTTCAAAAAATATGAGGGGGGTGTAGCATGGGTGTAGTGCAAAAAAATTTGTTTTACATGTTCATCTCAGAAGAATCTTTAAGGCCAGTGAGTTTCAGGTGGAAACATTTTTAACTTCTACCTTTTTTTTCCAAATGAAAATGTAAAACGGGTCAAAATGACCCGAACAGCACTTAAGGGTTAAAGGGGCAGTGCTACTCCTGTAAACACTTGACATGATTCCTGAATGAGCAAAGCATAATAAATCTTAATACACAAATATACTCAGTAGTTCCAACCTGCCTGCAGAGTAAAAGTAGCATTAGTATATGATTAGCAGCAATGTTGGGAAAAGAGGCATATTAGAAGTGAGCAATAGCATCAGAATATCATCCATGCATGATATCAATAATAGCATAGGCTACACCTGTTTAAAGCAGGATGGGAATCCCTGCATGGAGCCATGCATCTGAAGGGAGTATGGCCACACCGGCCAACATGTTGGATTAGCTGCCGAACTAGCTGGTGTTTGCAGAGTGTAGCCCTGCGATTAAAGATTTAAGAAACCCAGTGTGGCATCTGCTGGAGATAAACAGCACTGGAAGCTGGGCAGGAACAACAGTTCACATACTGTTCTAGGGGGCACGTACCTTTTAGGCGAAGCCCGAACTGGCGAAGTGGGGAAATGTCCGATACCGTAGCGATCTGGCGAACGTCTTCTGGACAGGGCGTTTATCGTGCGCTTGCCCAGGCCTTACGGCCTGGGCATAAATATAACGATTGCATTCACCACGGCTTCGTAACTCGCGCCTGCGGCGCTCGGGGGCGAAGAGCAGGACCAAGGTCCGCTGGCCTTCGCGCCGCTTGCAGTGTCGTGGACAATCGATTCGCCAGATCGCTACGGTAGGAGACAAATCCCCACTTCGCCAGTTCGGGCTTCGCCAGAACAGGACTTTCCCGTTCTAGGCAGCCCAAATCACAGCCAATGCCATCATGGTTCGGGGTGCACTGTAGAGCAAAGCATGCTGTTAGCTTATGTTGCTACAAACAATTTGAAGCTTCCACTACTACCACTGTTAGCATATGCTATACTGTTGAAATGTTTTCTCTTCTGAGAAGCAAGCATGCTAGTAATACATTTTAGATGAGACCTTGTTCAAGTTATGCGTAGTAGTAAACACGTAAATGAGAACTAATGAAGTAGTGCATCATGATAGCTGTAGTTAACATTAGGCATAATACTGTTAGCAGTAGCATAGTGATAGCAACAGATATAAAAGCAGGCTAGCATTGCTATTGAAGCAGCACGGCAGTAAGCAGTATCTAAAGCAGAACCATATGTATCACCAAGCTTTTGAGCAGAACCAGAGAGTAGAGCAGCCGCAGCAGCAAGCAGCAAAAGATTCCGAAGCTTCGGAACCAAGCATTGGTAGGGAAAGCAAGCTCTATTTAAAGGAGCCTTCCCTACTGATTGAGAGCTCTGATTGGAGTATGGCAGTCATGTGACATAATGACCAGCAGATATGTTAATGAGGTATGAGAACAGAGCTGACTGACATCTGACTACAGCTGAGCAGCAACTTGACTCCCATGCCCTGCATAAACTTGCGCTACGCTTTATTTATACTGCTAAGGGCTCCACACAAGACACATTTACACAAACACAAGTGTAGTGTGAGTGTGAGTTCTTTCTTCAGGCTTTGACCTCTGACCTTGAGTGGAGAGCAGTGTTGCATCTGTGAATGTCTGAAGGCTCTGGCTTGGAGCAGAGGGTTGCTGCAGACTCAGGTAGGCATCAGGTTCTGTAACAGTCAAGCTGGCGGTATCTTGGGCAGCTGAGAGAGAGAAAAAAAGAGAGAACATTCATGAAAATATAATGTTATGGTTATATTACTATGGGCTCCACACAAGACACATTTACACAAACACAAGTGTAGTGCAAGGTTTTTGTTAATGTTTTGACCTCTGACCTTGAGTGGAGTGCAGTGTTGCTGTTGCATCTCTGGGGGTCTGAAGGCTCTGGCATGGAGCGGAGGGTTGCTGCAGACTCAGGCAGGCATCGGGTTCTGTAACAGTCAAGCTGGTGGTGTCTTGCTGGGGAACTAAGAACAAAAGTGTGTATTTAATATAGATTGTTAATGTTCAAAAAACTCACTCTTACTGGCACTTTTAACAATTAAATATACCACATACCATTCTGCAGAGTGGCAACAGTGGTAGCTTCCTCAGGCAGTGCTGTGACTGTAGGCGGAGTGATGCTGCTGCGAGCGTAAGTTGTCTCCAGTGGAGTGTCTATTGTGTCCAGGGAGAAAACATCTATGTCCAATAACCCGGGATCACCCCAGGTGACTGTAAGATTGTCTGTAATGTCCTCCTTTGTCTCAAGCACTGTGAGGGTCAAGTTGTAGTTCTCCATCACTTTCCCAGTTTGGGCATACAGATATTCAATCCCTATAAGCTCTCCTGAAATGACCCAAAAAACATGTCACTTACAGGACTAATTATGTACATACCTAAAACATATCAAAATCATAATGAACAAAATGCATACCGGTGTATTTCCGTGGGGTTGTGTACTCCACCAGTTTTTTCCCTAGCACCTCCTCTGACAGCTTGTTGGCACCATACCGAAGGAGGCCACTATAGGAGTGTGGTCCTGCCATCCTCTCAGCAGCTGTGGCCCGGTCCTCATTCCACCGTGCGAGACCATCGAGCAGATAGGCCTGGAAAAAGGTCTCACTTGCAAGGGTTCCTGAAAAATATTAGTAAAGTATTTGCAATGTGATTCCTTGCTGGTAAATATCTAAATATAATAATCTTAATATGATAATACTTTTAATGTGTGGCCTATTTACCTGGGATGAATCGGTTCATGTGCAAATGAAAACTCTCCAGGGAAGTTGAGCCTCTGGCACACCGGTATGTGGGAAGGACATGCCCACCCTTCTTCAGAGTTCCAGTCTGTGTGTACAGCGGGTAATTTTCTGGGTCCTGTAGGCAGGGAAGGTGCTTGCGCTGGGTCTCAAAAGTAATCATCATCCTCTGGGTGTTGATGAGAGGTTGACCGAGGGTGTTGTGACCCCTCTCTCCATCATATGCCTCTATGCACTCCCTCAGCATGGTCTCCATCTCTGTGGGTTTCCGGACAGCCCTTTTGCAGTGTAGCTGCCTCTCTGATCGAGTAATGTGGCGTGTCACGTCAGCTTCTGTGGGACGCTGGTGGGCTGCTTCAAGCTCTGCACGTTTGGCTCTCATGAGTCGGTCCATGTCAATCGCATCCCACTCAAAGATGCAGTGGCTGAGCCGGGCCATGAAGCTCTTGTAGAGAGGATGGGACTCTGTGACGCATGCAGTGGCAATTCTCCTCATGAAGTGCCATACATCTAACCGGATCTTCATTTTTGGCCATTTCTTAAAGAGCTGAAAGAGGTGAGAGTTGCCACAGCAGTCACGGTCCACATATAGGATGTCTGGGGGTGGCATCCCAGCGTCTGTATACCGCCCCACAAGACCCTCTGCCATCTTCATCAGACCCCAGCCCTCTTTTGCTGTGAGCACAGACATGATGACCTGCCCTTTCTCATTGCCGATGTTAGTGGCCCAAGAAGCTGTACCTGCAGCCTCGCCTGCCAGCTTTTTCACGATCTTCTTTGTGGAGTCCATTTTGAGGACTTGGCCAAAGAGAGAGGTGATGGAGGCCTTCACTTCATCCAGCCTGCCGAGGACATCCTGTGCATAGACCTGCATCAGCCAGCGATGTTTGGGCACTACAGGCATAGCTGGCAACTCTGGACACTGTGGGACCTGAATGAGCTTTTGGGTAACGGCTAGGCTAACTCTTCTGTAGTCTGTGAGGAACTCAATCTGTTTGCCAAGCCAGGACTCAGCATGCTGCTCTTCTAACTGCTTCTGAAGCTGGCTGCTGCTGTTTCCCAGGCCTCGCTGACGCATCATGCGCACAACCTGGATGTCGCACCCCAGCTTGAATGTCACGAGGCATGGCAACTGGACTTGGTGGCCAATGTCGAGCTGGGAGACGACAGCATGGCTCCAGGCGGCAACCTTTCTTTTGCAGGTTGGACAGGACAGATATTCAGATCCCATGTAGTAGCAGTCACTCACACCCACCACCTTCTTGATCCTCTGATGCATGCCAGCACCTTGAAGCACTGACTCCTGACAGCCTGGATGTGGACAGTTCAGCTCCACATGCCACAGCTTATTGGGCATCCAGAGAAACAGCCGGTGTCCAAAGTACCCCTCTAATACAGGGATGCTACTGGATTTCCTGCCCTGAGACAGTGGTGGGTAATACCACAGTCTGTCCAACTTGTTATCGTCTATCTTTGCTTGGTTTTTTGCAGCCCACCGGAACAGGGCCTTGGAGATCCAATGCTGGTCATACTCAGGAAGGTTGGGTTTCCAACCAGCATAAAGGCAAATTCCGCGCTCTACGAAACAGATAATAAAAGGAATAGAGAATGCAGGAATGAATGAAGACATACATAAACCCATAGTCTATATTTAAAAAAAGAACAGACATCCACAATACTGTTATTGTCATGTTAAATATTCATCAGGAAACAACATGTTGGCGTGTAGTGGGGCAACATGTAATATTGGTCCTGTCTATAAAAAAAACTATAAAGACTAATATCTTGCTTGAGTTACTGCTATTACAAACATGTCCAAATAAATATGTACACGTTTGTTAAATTCAAATCACATTCATGTAGCTTTAAAAATAAATGCGATTGAGAGAGATAGAGATAGAGGGATATTTATATAAATACATACTTCCTCTACTTGATCCCGTCTTTTGGGGGGCTGGAAAATCAGACGCCATGTTTGAGGATGTAGCAGGAACAACTGAAAAAGAATAATAACAAAATAAAATACATAAGAAAGCAATATGAAAACATCTACAACTCTTCCATAGAGACTGTGTGTGTGTGTGTGTGTGTGTGTGTGTGTGTGTGTGTGTGTGTGTGTGTGTGTGTGTGTGTAATGTAATGTATTCATGCACCTGTTTCCGGGTATTGATATAAATACATACATGCTGTGATTGACTCTGTCTGCTGAGGGCCTGGTAAAACATCAGCTACTGCCGTGGTTGATGTAGGAGCAGCTGGAAAAAGAATAACATAAAGATCATTGACATCATTTCACATACATTTTCTGAAAGAAAGAAAGATTGTGTGAGCGAAGGGGTGTGTGTGTGTGTGTGTGTGTGTGTGTGTGTGTGTGTGTGTGTGTGTGTGTGTGTGTGTGTGTGTGATTTCATAAAAACATACGTGATATGCCAGATTCATCGATTAAAAGCATCTCGCTGTCAGAGATGTCATCCCCTAGGACTCTGGTGGATCTCACAGTAGACTGTGTTGGAACAGCTTAAAAGGATGACATGACAACATTATATGATTCTCTAGAGTTGAGCGTGGGGAGACCATGGATATAATATAATCAATATTAAACAATAGCAATGTTTTAGTTGTAAACTTACAAGGCTTAAACTTTGGCTCCGAATACAGGTGCTTGACAGACTTGTCAATGGTTGCCTGAGATCTGCTAGGCCCTGTCAGCAAGGAACGCAGTGAGGATACGTGCAATGTGGTTTGTCGTGAGGATGAAGAGGGTGGCGTGGGCACTGTGGCTTGTCGTGAGGATGAAGAGGGGGCAGTGGGCACTGTGGCTTGTCGTGAGGATGAAGAGGGGGCAGTGGGCACTGTGGTTTGTCGTGAGGATGAAGAGGGTGGCGTGGGCACTGTGGTTTGTCGTGAGGATGAAGAGGGGGCAGTGGGCACTGTGGTTTGTCGTGAGGATGAAGAGGGGGCAGTGGGCACTGTGGCTTGTCGTGAGGATGAAGAGGGGGCAGTGGGCACTGTGGTTTGTCGTGAGGATGAAGAGGGTGGCGTGGGCACTGTGGCTTGTCGTGAGGATGAAGAGGGGGCAGTGGGCACTGTGGTTTGTCGTGAGGATGAAGAGGGGGGCGTGGGCACTGTGGTTTGTCGTGAGGATGAAGAGGGGGCAGTGGGCACTGTGGCTTGTCGTGAGGATGAAGAGGGGGCAGTGGGCACTGTGGTTTGTCGTGAGGATGAAGAGGGGGGCGTGGGCACTGTGGTTTGTCGTGAGGATGAAGAGGGGGCAGTGGGCACTGTGGCTTGTCGTGAGGATGAAGAGGGGGCAGTGGGCACTGTGGCTTGTCGTGAGGATGAAGAGGGGGCAGTGGGCACTGTGGTTTGTCGTGAGGATGAAGAGGGGGGCGTGGGCACTGTGGTTTGTCGTGAGGATGAAGAGGGGGCAGTGGGCACTGTGGCTTGTCGTGAGGATGAAGAGGGGGCAGTGGGCACTGTGGTTTGTCGTGAGGATGAAGAGGGGGGCGTGGGCACTGTGGTTTGTCGTGAGGATGAAGAGGGGGCAGTGGGCACTGTGGCTTGTCGTGAGGCTGAAGAGGGCGCAGTGGGCACTGTGGCTTGTCGTGAGGATGAAGAGGGGGGCGTGGGCACTGTGGCTTGTCGTGAGGATGAGGAGGGGGGCGCTTGTGATGAAGTTGAAACTTGTGAGGAAGTGCCAGTGTTTCTCATCTTCCTCTCAATTTCCTTCTTCTTCTCCTCAATGGCCCAACGGCCCTCAGCATATGATGATATATACTCTGTGAGTGCAATTTGGTTGGCCAGATTCTTCGGGTTTGATTTTTTTCTTGTTTTTTGTCCTGACTGCTCCAGTCGCATATCATTGACCACAAACCCAGCATAGCCAAGAGTATTTTCAGCCACCCACTTAAATGTCTCACCTCTAAACATCCCATATGTCAACACGTATTGTCCCAGGACATCATTTTTGTTGTTGGTGTCCCCACCAAGACGCACAACAGCAGACAGTGCAGCCTGCCTTACGCTCTCCGGTGTCACAGGTGTGACCCATACCCTACGCTCTTTTTTAACCTTTTCTGCGTTCCATGAGTCCGTCAGACATGGAGTGCCATCCCGCTCCTTTCGGAATTTAGGATCCATTCTGCATGCTTGAAGAAAACGGCAAAGAAAGAACAAAAAACAAACAAACAAACCAATAGTTAGAATATGCTTGGTATGAACTCTTTACTGCACTTAGCATAAATCATTATATGGTATTCTACCTCAGTATGCTGCATGAATGGAACCTGTGTAAAAGGCAATAATCTCTGCCATTGCATTGAAAGGTAATCCGATCTGGCTATAAAACTAAGAATTGCATTGCATTTAACATTGACTATCAAGCCTTGAACTTCAAATCAAACAAAAATAAAATAAACTCAAATCAGGCAGGTAGACGCTACTTGGGCCTTTGGGGGGATGGGGGATGGGCTCGTTGTTTTCAGTTCTGCTGTTGGGCTTGACCAAGGCAATGATAGAAAATTCCAGCCTGGCGCACAACTGTGTCTACAACTACGACTACTTGGTTTTGTAGCATAGGTCTAATATATGATAATCTAATATAACATATAGCTGTATTCATTGCATCTCATCATTCAAAGAAGACGTTACAATTTATGTGAGATGATCAAAGCGTTAGGTTACTAATTAAGAACGATGCTTGACTTGTTGTAGCCATAATGCCAAGCAGTGGTAACATGATACAAATAATAATAATTTATATTATCATTCGGATAATAAACATATATGGGCCGTATCAAAGAGCAGAAACAGGGGCCTTATCAAAGCAGTCATGTTTCTATCCATGGTTTCTTCAAACAGCAAAAAAGATTGTCCAAAGCGATTTCCCCATCATCAGATGAATAGTTTTTGTGTACCTTCATAGCATATCAGAGGGCGATATATGATTGATTAACGTTAGTCGTCCTCTGTTATCAAAGTGCTCCGACACGACAGACGGCATTGCAAAACATCATTTGTACTTCCAACTTGATTAAGCTCTGGTCCATTGCGTTATATTAGGAGGAGTCCTCCTTAACGCTATGTCACTGCGGGTCCGTTGCGCCATTAGGAAGGCACTGTCTCGTCTCTAGTCGAAATAATAATATATATAACAAATAAACAGTTTCGCTACTCTCCAAAACAAAGGTGTCTGTGTTGAGTTGAAAGCCTACTCTACTTAGTGGGATCACTCTTATGCCCCCATCGTACACGCCTAAAATACACGATTTGGTCAGAAAAGACCCGAAAGGCAAAACTGGTCAATTGATATTTATATTGACAAGATCTGTAGAGGGCGCTGTGGAGTAGGTAAAATTTCCAGTGAAATGTTTTCTTTTCTGGCCAAAACGTGTATTTTAGGCGTGTGGTGGGGACTGAGTGTGCGCCCACTAAGTAGAGTAGGCTTTCAACTCGCCAATCGCCACAGAAGCCTTTTTTTTTTTTTACATTATTATTTTTTTTTACTAGAGACAAGACGGTGTGCAGTCTTCCTACTGGCGCAACGGATCCACAGTGACATAGCGTTAATGAGCTACGTCAACTTGATTGTGCTGCTGTGCTGCCGGAATGTGACATATTTCTCTGTCTCTCTCACGCAGATATGTGTTGATCCCAAAACCACCCAAGTTCACACCTCGACAACGCTTTAAGCTGACAAGTGTCAAAATCTATCAAATCAAACTTTATTTTGTATTTATTCCTTGGCTTCATCCCTTCTGCGCCCAACGCGGAAGAATGGCTGTCAGTATCTGACCGTCTGAGTGATTGTGGAGGTGGGGGGAGCTTGACCGCGGGGAATCCTGCAGTGGGGACGATTTCATTGGTCGGGATGGAGAGAAGCCAGGATTGCGCCGCAGCGATTGGCCGTTTTGGCAGAGGCGCGAGAGATTTGACTGGTCCGTTTTCTAGCGTAGCGCCGGGAAACGGGGACCGCGATTGGCCCGCCAACCTCGACAGAGAAGTCACAGCAGGAGCCAGTAACCCAGAGGTCGATGGATCGAAACCATCCTCTGCTAAGTGGGTTGACCATCGTTTGAGGGATGCTTGTGTTCAAGTCCCAGTCAGAGACGTGTAAAGCAGCGGAAGCGTGCTGTGCCCATGGGTCAAAACCATCCTCTGTAATGTTAAAAGACTTATCTGTAATGTTAAAAAAAATACTTTTTCCTGATTTAAGTACTTACTCATCACAATATCAACATCAGTCCTAGTGGCCTAATTGATACATGTGTTCAAATCCCACACAACGTAGTGCAAAGCAGAGTGGCGCAGCACACTCCCGCTGCGCCACTCTACTTTACACATCCCAGAATGGGATTTGAACACATGTATCCATCAGGTCACTAGGACTGATGTTGATGTGGGCATCTGCAGAAGACACAGACGTGTGAAAGCAAGGTTTGTAAATACATGTTTTGGCAGTGGTGGGATTTGAACCCACACCTCCAGAGAGACTGGAGCCTTAATCCAGCGCCTTAGACCACTCGGCCACACTACCTATGCATTTCGTGTTTCACTGATTTCGACTTGTTGGTCTCAACTAAGAGCAGGCGTGAACAACAAAGTGGACAAGGCCACAATTGTGGGTTTGGAACGCATTATTCAACCATCCGCCGAGTTCAACAGCATTTCGAAGGAACTGTGGGAGAACTACAGTCTTAGCATCGATTCAGCCTGTGGGTTAATGAGCCCGGAATGCTTCCTATGCTGAAACACACCCCAGATGGGATTCGAACGCACAATCCCTGCCTTAGGAGGGCAGTGCCTTATCCATTAGGCCACTGGGGATACATAACACAGAAGGCCACTGGGGCTACGTAACACAGAAAGCCACAACCACACAATGTGAATGTATATAATTAAATGAACTGGCAGTGGTGGGATTTGAACCCACGCCTCCATAGAGACTGGAGCCTAAATCCAGCGCCTTAGACCACTCGGCCACACTACCTCACAAAATCCACTTTTGTGTCCTTTGATCTTCATGTGTTTTTCCCAAAGGAGAGTCATATTGTTTTCTAAGCGCAATCACAGTTCTCTTCATAATGCATGGGATTTGAACACATGTATCCATTAGGCCACTAGGACTGATGTTGTGATGAGAAATGCTGAAATCAGGAAAAAGTCTTTTTAACTTTACAGATAGCAGAGGATGTATTCGACCCATGGACATCTGGGTTATGGACCAAGTACGCTTCCGCGGCTTTACAAAGCCCTGAATGGGCTTTGATCACATGCATCCCACAGTTGTTGGACAACACGCTTAGCAGAGGATGGTTTCGATCCATCGACCTCTGGGTTATGGGCCCAGCACGCTTCCGCTGCGCCACTCTGCTTTGCACTACGTTGTGTGGGATTTGAACACATGTATCAATTAGGCCACTAGGACTGATGTTGATGTTGTGATGAGTAAGTACTTAAATCAGGAAAAAGTATTTTTTTTAACATTACAGATAAGTCTTTTAACATTACAGAGGATGGTTTTGACCCATGGGCACAGCACGCTTCCGATGCTTTACACGTCCCTGACTGGGACTTGAACACAAGCATCCCTCAGAGGTTGGTCAAACCACTTCGCAGAGGATGGTTTCGATCCATCGACTTCTGGGTTATTGGCCCAGCACGCTTCCGCTGTGCCACTCTACTTTACACATCCCTGAATGGGATTTGAACACATGTATCCATCAGGTCACTAGGACTGATGTTGATGTGGGCATCTGCAGAAGACGCAGACGTGTGAAAGCAAGGTTTGTAAATACATGTTTTGGCAGTGGTGGGATTTGAACCCACACCTCCAGAGAGACTGGAGCCTTAATCCAGCGCCTTAGACCATTCGGCCACACTACCTATGCACTTTGTGTTTCACTGATTTCGACTTGTTGCTCTCAACTAAGAGCAGGCTGTGAACAACAAAGTGGACAAGGCCACAATTGTGGGTTTGGAACGCATTATTCAACCATCCCCAGAGTTCAACAGCATTTCGAAGGAACTGTGGGAGAACTACAGTCTTAGCATAGATTAGATTCGAACCCACAATCCCTGCCTTAGGAGGGCAGTGCCTTATCCATTAGGCCACTGGGGCTACATAACACAGAAGGCCACTGGGGCTACGTAACACAGAAATCCACAACCACACAATGTGAATGTATATAATTAAATGAACTGGCAGTGGTGGGATTTGAACCCACGCCTTCATAGAGACTGGAGCCGAAATCCAGCGCCTTAGACCACTCGGCCACAATACCTCACAAAATCCAATTTTGTGTCCTTTGATCTTCATGTGTTTTTCCCAAAGGAGAGTCATATTGTTTTCTAAGCGCAATCACAGTTCTCTTCATAATGCATGGGATTTGAACACATGTATCCATTAGGCCACTAGGACTGATGTTGTGATGAGAAATGCTGAAATCAGGAAAAGTCTTTTTAACTTTACAGATAGCAGAGGATGTATTCAACCCATGGACATCTGGGTTATGGACCAAGTACACTTCCGCGGCTTTACACAGCCCTGAATGGGCTTTGAACACATGCATCCCACAGTTGTTGGACAACACGCTTAGCAGAGGATGGTTTCGATCCATCGACCTCTGGGTTATGGGCCCAGCACGCTTCCGCTGCGCCACTCTGCTTTTCACTACGCTGTGTGAGATTTGAACGCTTCCACCGCTTTACACGTCCCTGACTGGGATTCAAACACATGCATTCCGCAGTCGCTGGACAACACGCTTAGCAGAGGATGGTTTCGATCCATCGACCTCTGGGTTATGGGCCCAGCACGCTTCCGCTGCGCCACTCTGCTTTGCACTACGTTGTGTGGGATTTGAACACATGTATCAATTAGGCCACTAGGACTGATGTTGATGTTGTGATGAGTAAGTGCTTAAATCAGGAAAAAGTATTTTTTTTAACATTACAGATAAGTCTTTTAACATTACAGAGGATGGTTTTGACCCATGGGCACAGCACGCTTCTGCTGCTTTACACGTCCCTGACTGGGACTTGAACACAAGCATCCCTCAGATGTTGGTCAACCCACTTAGCAGAGAATGGTTTCGATCCATCGACCTCTGGGTTATTGGCTCAGCACACTCCCGCTGCGCCACTCTACTTTACACATCCCAGAATGGGATTTGAACACATGTATCCATCAGGTCACTAGTAGTCCATGGGCCAGACGAGATGTCGGTATCAAAAAGGTGGCAAAGGTTATCATGCATTTTATAAAAGCTCTATATCAGTAGATTATATTTTGGTATGATAACCCTTTCTTAGACCCAGCTAAATTGGTGTTATCAGCCGCTAGAGTTGTTGTCCCATTAACTTTACATTACAGGGGAAAAAAAGCTAAAAATGAATCTGCTTTAATTAGCATAAGAGGGGTCCAACTAGGGGGTTTTCATGATGCTGAATCCATTGCAAGCATCTGTTTTGCACGAAAAACATCCGTGGGGCTAAAACGCCCCCCACAACAGTGTGAAAAGTGATGACTCATCACTAAACCATAGTCTTGTGGGACAGTTTTTAGCCCAATGAATGTTTTTTGTGCAAAACAGATGCTTGCAATGGATTCAGCATCATGAAAACCCCCTAGTTGGACCCCGCTTATGCATTTATTATTAATTAAAGCAGATTCATTTTTAGCTTTTTTTTCCTGTAATGTAAAGTTAATGGGACAACAACTCTAGCGGCTGATAACACCAATTTAGCTGGGTCTAAGAAAGGGTTATCATACCAAAATATAATCTACTGATATAGAGCTTTTATAAAATGCATGATAACCTTTGCCACCTTTTTGATACCGACATCTCGTCTGGCCCATGGACTATAGGACTGATGTTGATGTGGGCATCTGCAGAAGACACAGACGTGTGAAAGCAAGGTTTGTAAATACATGTTTTGGCAGTGGTGGGATTTGAACCCACACCTCCAGAGAGACTGGAGCCTTAATCCAGCGCCTTAGACCACTCGGCCACACTACCTATGCATTTCGTGTTTCACTGATTTCGACTTGTTGGTCTCAACTAAGAGCAGGCGTGAACAACAAAGTGGACAAGGCCACAATTGTGGGTTTGGAACGCATTATTCAACCATCCGCCGAGTTCAACAGCATTTCGAAGGAACTGTGGGAGAACTACAGTCTTAGCATCGATTCAGCCTGTGGGTTAATGAGCCCGGAATGCTTCCTATGCTGAAACACACCCCAGATGGGATTCGAACGCACAATCCCTGCCTTAGGAGGGCAGTGCCTTATCCATTAGGCCACTGGGGATACATAACACAGAAGGCCACTGGGGCTACGTAACACAGAAAGCCACAACCACACAATGTGAATGTATATAATTAAATGAACTGGCAGTGGTGGGATTTGAACCCACGCCTCCATAGAGACTGGAGCCTAAATCCAGCGCCTTAGACCACTCGGCCACACTACCTCACAAAATCCACTTTTGTGTCCTTTGATCTTCATGTGTTTTTCCCAAAGGAGAGTCATATTGTTTTCTAAGCGGAATCACAGTTCTCTTCATAATGCATGGGATTTGAACACATGTATCCATTAGGCCACTAGGACTGATGTTGTGATGAGAAATGCTGAAATCAGGAAAAAGTCTCTTTAACTTTACAGATAGCAGAGGATGTATTCGACCCATGGACATCTGGGTTATGGACCAAGTACGCTTCCGCGGCTTTACACAGCCCTGAATGGGCTTTGAACACATGCATCCCGCAGTTGTTGGACAACACGCTTAGCAGAGGATGGTTTCGATCCATCGACCTCTGGGTTATGGGCCCAGCACGCTTCCGCTGCGCCACTCTGCTTTGCACTACGTTGTGTGGGATTTGAACACATGTATCAATTAGGCCACTAGGACTGATGTTGATATTGTGATGAGTAAGTACTTAAATCAGGAAAAAGTTTTTTTTTTAACATTACAGATAAGTCTTTTAACATTACAGAGGATGGTTTTGACCCATGGGCACAGTACGCTTCCGCTGCTTTACACGTCTCTGACTGGGACTTGAACACAAGCATCCCTCAAACGTTGGTCAACCCACTTAGCAGAGGATGGTTTCGATCCATCGACCTCTGGGTTACTTGCTCAGCAGCTTCCGCTGCACCACTCTACTTTACACATCCCTGACTGGGATTTGAACAGATGCATCCCGCAGTTGTTGGACAACAAGCTTAGCAGAGGATGGTTTCGATCCATCGACCTTTGGGTTGTGGGCCCAGCATGCTTCCGCTGCGCCAGGGCTGGGGTAGGCAGTGCCTTATCCATTAGGCCACTGGGGCTACATAACACAGAAGGCCAGAAAGCCACAACCACACAATGTGAATGTATATAATTAAATGAACTGGCAGTGGTGGGATTTGAACCCACGCCTCCATAGAGACTGGAGCCTAAATCCAGCGCCTTAGACCACTCGGCCACACTACCTCACAAAATCCAATTTTGTGTCCTTTGATCTTCATGTGTTTTTCCCAAAGGAGAGTCATATTGTTTTCTAAGCGCAATCACAGTTCTCTTCATAATGCATGGGATTTGAACACATGTATCCAGTATGCTGAAATCAGGAAAAAGTCTTTTTAACTTTACAGATAGCAGAGGATGTATTCGACCCATGGACATCTGGGTTATGGACCAAGTACACTTCCGCGGCTTTACACAGCCCTGAATGGGCTTTGAACACATGCATCCCGCAGTTGTTGGACAACACGCTTAGCAGAGGATGGTTTCGATCCATTGACCTCTGGGTTATGGGCCCAGCACGCTTCCGCTGCGCCACTCTGCTTTGCGCTACGTTGTGTGGGATTTGAACACATGTATCAATTAGGCCACTAGGACTGATGTTGATGTTGTGATGAGTAAGTACTTAAATCAGGAAAAAGTATTTTTTTTAACATTACAGATAAGTCTTTTAACATTACAGAGGATGGTTTTGACCCATGGGCACAGCACGCTTCTGCTGCTTTACACGTCCCTGACTGGGACTTGAACACAAGCATCCCTCAGATGTTGGTCAACCCACTTAGCAGAGAATGGTTTCGATCCATCGACCTCTGGGTTATTGGCTCAGCACACTCCCGCTGCGCCACTCTACTTTACACATCCCAGAATGGGATTTGAACACATGTATCCATCAGGTCACTAGGACTGATGTTGATGTGGGCATCTGCAGAAGACACAGACGTGTGAAAGCAAGGTTTGTAAATACATGTTTTGGCAGTGGTGGGATTTGAACCCACACCTCCAGAGAGACTGGAGCCTTAATCCAGCGCCTTAGACCACTCGGCCACACTACCTATGCATTTCGTGTTTCACTGATTTCGACTTGTTGGTCTCAACTAAGAGCAGGCGTGAACAACAAAGTGGACAAGGCCACAATTGTGGGTTTGGAACGCATTATTCAACCATCCGCCGAGTTCAACAGCATTTCGAAGGAACTGTGGGAGAACTACAGTCTTAGCATCGATTCAGCCTGTGGGTTAATGAGCCCGGAATGCTTCCTATGCTGAAACACACCCCAGATGGGATTCGAAAGCACAATCCCTGCCTTAGGAGGGCAGTGCCTTATCCATTAGGCCACTGGGGATACATAACACAGAAGGCCACTGGGGCTACGTAACACAGAAAGCCACAACCACACAATGTGAATGTATATAATTAAATGAACTGGCAGTGGTGGGATTTGAACCCACGCCTCCATAGAGACTGGAGCCTAAATCCAGCGCCTTAGACCACTCGGCCACACTACCTCACAAAATCCACTTTTGTGTCCTTTGATCTTCATGTGTTTTTCCCAAAGGAGAGTCATATTGTTTTCTAAGCGCAATCACAGTTCTCTTCATAATGCATGGGATTTGAACACATGTATCCATTAGGCCACTAGGACTGATGTTGTGATGAGAAATGCTGAAATCAGGAAAAAGTCTTTTTAACTTTACAGATAGCAGAGGATGTATTCGACCCATGGACATCTGGGTTATGGACCAAGTACGCTTCCGCGGCTTTACACAGCCCTGAATGGGCTTTGAACACATGCATCCCGCAGTTGTTGGACAACACGCTTAGCAGAGGATGGTTTCGATCCATCGACCTCTGGGTTATGGGCCCAGCACGCTTCCGCTGCGCCACTCTGCTTTGCACTACGTTGTGTGGGATTTGAACACATGTATCAATTAGGCCACTAGGACTGATGTTGATATTGTGATGAGTAAGTACTTAAATCAGGAAAAAGTTTTTTTTTTAACATTACAGATAAGTCTTTTAACATTACAGAGGATGGTTTTGACCCATGGGCACAGTACGCTTCCGCTGCTTTACACGTCTCTGACTGGGACTTGAACACAAGCATCCCTCAAACGTTGGTCAACCCACTTAGCAGAGGATGGTTTCGATCCATCGACCTCTGGGTTACTTGCTCAGCAGCTTCCGCTGCACCACTCTACTTTACACATCCCTGACTGGGATTTGAACAGATGCATCCCGCAGTTGTTGGACAACAAGCTTAGCAGAGGATGGTTTCGATCCATCGACCTTTGGGTTGTGGGCCCAGCATGCTTCCGCTGCGCCAGGGCTGGGGTAGGCAGTGCCTTATCCATTAGGCCACTGGGGCTACATAACACAGAAGGCCAGAAAGCCACAACCACACAATGTGAATGTATATAATTAAATGAACTGGCAGTGGTGGGATTTGAACCCACGCCTCCATAGAGACTGGAGCCTAAATCCAGCGCCTTAGACCACTCGGCCACACTACCTCACAAAATCCAATTTTGTGTCCTTTGATCTTCATGTGTTTTTCCCAAAGGAGAGTCATATTGTTTTCTAAGCGCAATCACAGTTCTCTTCATAATGCATGGGATTTGAACACATGTATCCAGTATGCTGAAATCAGGAAAAAGTCTTTTTAACTTTACAGATAGCAGAGGATGTATTCGACCCATGGACATCTGGGTTATGGACCAAGTACACTTCCGCGGCTTTACACAGCCCTGAATGGGCTTTGAACACATGCATCCCGCAGTTGTTGGACAACACGCTTAGCAGAGGATGGTTTCGATCCATCGACCTCTGGGTTATGGGCTCAGCACGCTTCCGCTGCGCCACTCTGCTTTGCACTACGTTGTGTGGGATTTGAACACATGTATCAATTAGGCCACTAGGACTGATGTTGATGTTGTGATGAGTAAGTGCTTAAATCAGGAAAATGTATTTTTTTTAACATTACAGATAAGTCTTTTAACATTACAGAGGATGGTTTTGACCCATGGGCACAGCACGCTTCTGCTGCTTTACACGTCCCTGACTGGGACTTGAACACAAGCATCCCTCAGATGTTGGTCAACCCACTTAGCAGAGGATGGTTTCGATCCATCGACCTCTGGGTTATGGGCTCAGCACGCTCCCGCTGCGCCACTCTACTTTACACATCCCTGAATGGGATTTGAACACATGTATCCATCAGGTCACTAGGACTGATGTTGATGTGGGCATCTGCAGAAGACGCAGACGTGTGAAAGCAAGGTTTGTAAATACATGTTTTGGCAGTGGTGGGATTTGAACCCACGCCTCCAGAGAGACTGGAGCCTTAATCCAGCGCCTTAGACCACTCGGCCACAGTACCTATGCATTTTGTGTTTCACTGATTTCGACTTGTTGGTCTCAACTAAGAGCAGGCGTGAACAACAAAGTGGACAAGGCCACAATTGTGGGTTAAAAACGCATTATTCAACCATCCCCAGAGTTCAGCAGCATTTCGAAGGAACTGTGGTAGAACTACAGTCTTAGCATGGATTCAGCCTGTGGGTTAATGAGCCCGGTATGCTTCCTATGCTGAAACACACCCCAGACGGGATTCGAACCCACAATCCCTGCCTTAGGAGGGCAGTGCCTTATCCATTAGGCCACTCGGGCTACATAACACAGAAAGCCACAACCACACAATGTGAATGTATATAATTAAATGAACTGGCAGTGGTGGGATTTGAACCCACGCCTCCATAGAGACTGGAGCCTAAATCCAGCGCCTTAGACCACTCGGCCACACTACCTCACAAAATCCAATTTTGTGTCCTTTGATCTTCATGTGTTTTTCCCAAAGGAGAGTCATATTGTTTTCTAAGCGCAATCACAGTTCTCTTCATAATGCATGGGATTTGAACACATGTATCCATTAGGCCACTAGGACTGATGTTGTGATGAGAAATGCTGAAATCAGGAAAAAGTCTTTTTAACTTTACAGATAGCAGAGGATGTATTCGACCCATGGACATCTGGGTTATGGACCAAGTACGCTTCCACGGCTTTACACAGCCCTGAATGGGCTTTGAACACATACATCCCGCAGTTGTTGGACAACACGCTTAGAAGAGGATGGTTTCGATCCATCGACCTCTGGGTTATGGGCCCAGCACGCTTACGCTGCGCCACTCAGCTTTACACTATGCTGTGTGAGATTTGAACGCTTCCACCGCTTTACACGTCCCTGACTGGGATTCGAACACATGCATTCCGCAGTCGCTGGACAACACGCTTAGCAGAGGATGGTTTCGATCCATTGACCTCTGGGTTATGGGCCCAGCACGCTTCCGCTGCGCCACACTGCTTTGCGCTACGTTGTGTGGGATTTGAACACATGTAACAATTAGGCCACTAGGACTGATGTTGATGTTGTGATGAGTAAGTACTTAAATCAGGAAAAAGTATTTTTTTTAACATTACAGATAAGTCTTTTAACATTACAGAGGATGGTTTTGACCCATGGGCACAGCACGCTTCTGCTGCTTTACACGTCCCTGACTGGGACTTGAACACAAGCATCCCTCAGATGTTGGTCAACCCACTTAGCAGAGAATGGTTTCGATCCATCGACCTCTGGGTTATTGGCTCAGCACACTCCCGCTGCGCCACTCTACTTTACACATCCCAGAATGGGATTTGAACACATGTATCCATCAGGTCACTAGGACTGATGTTGATGTGGGCATCTGCAGAAGACACAGACGTGTGAAAGCAAGGTTTGTAAATACATGTTTTGGCAGTGGTGGGATTTGAACCCACACCTCCAGAGAGACTGGAGCCTTAATCCAGCGCCTTAGACCACTCGGCCACACTACCTATGCATTTCGTGTTTCACTGATTTCGACTTGTTGGTCTCAACTAAGAGCAGAAGTGAACAACAAAGTGGACAAGGCCACAATTGTGGGTTTGGAACGCATTATTCAACCATCCGCCGAGTTCAACAGCATTTCGAAGGAACTGTGGGAGAACTACAGTCTTAGCATCGATTCAGCCTGTGGGTTAATGAGCCCGGAATGCTTCCTATGCTGAAACACACCCCAGATGGGATTCGAAAGCACAATCCCTGCCTTAGGAGGGCAGTGCCTTATCCATTAGGCCACTGGGGATACATAACACAGAAGGCCACTGGGGCTACGTAACACAGAAAGCCACAACCACACAATGTGAATGTATATAATTAAATGAACTGGCAGTGGTGGGATTTGAACCCACGCCTCCATAGAGACTGGAGCCTAAATCCAGCGCCTTAGACCACTCGGCCACACTACCTCACAAAATCCACTTTTGTGTCCTTTGATCTTCATGTGTTTTTCCCAAAGGAGAGTCATATTGTTTTCTAAGCGCAATCACAGTTCTCTTCATAATGCATGGGATTTGAACACATGTATCCATTAGGCCACTAGGACTGATGTTGTGATGAGAAATGCTGAAATCAGGAAAAAGTCTTTTTAACTTTACAGATAGCAGAGGATGTATTCGACCCATGGACATCTGGGTTATGGACCAAGTACGCTTCCGCGGCTTTACACAGCCCTGAATGGGCTTTGATCACATGCATCCCACAGTTGTTGGACAACACGCTTAGCAGAGGATGGTTTCGATCCATCGACCTCTGGGTTATGGGCCCAGCACGCTTCCGCTGCGCCACTCTGCTTTGCACTACGTTGTGTGGGATTTGAACACATGTATCAATTAGGCCACTAGGACTGATGTTGATGTTGTGATGAGTAAGTACTTAAATCAGGAAAAAGTATTTTTTTTAACATTACAGATAAGTCTTTTAACATTACAGAGGATGGTTTTGACCCATGGGCACAGCACGCTTCCGATGCTTTACACGTCCCTGACTGGGACTTGAACACAAGCATCCCTCAGAGGTTGGTCAAACCACTTCGCAGAGGATGGTTTCGATCCATCGACTTCTGGGTTATTGGCCCAGCACGCTTCCGCTGTGCCACTCTACTTTACACATCCCTGAATGGGATTTGAACACATGTATCCATCAGGTCACTAGGACTGATGTTGATGTGGGCATCTGCAGAAGACGCAGACGTGTGAAAGCAAGGTTTGTAAATACATGTTTTGGCAGTGGTGGGATTTGAACCCACACCTCCAGAGAGACTGGAGCCTTAATCCAGCGCCTTAGACCACTCGGCCACACTACCTATGCACTTTGTGTTTCACTGATTTCGACTTGTTGCTCTCAACTAAGAGCAGGCTGTGAACAACAAAGTGGACAAGGCCACAATTGTGGGTTTGGAACGCATTATTCAACCATCCCCAGAGTTCAACAGCATTTCGAAGGAACTGTGGGAGAACTACAGTCTTAGCATAGATTAGATTCGAACCCACAATCCCTGCCTTAGGAGGGCAGTGCCTTATCCATTAGGCCACTGGGGCTACATAACACAGAAGGCCACTGGGGCTACGTAACACAGAAATCCACAACCACACAATGTGAATGTATATAATTAAATGAACTGGCAGTGGTGGGATTTGAACCCACGCCTTCATAGAGACTGGAGCCGAAATCCAGCGCCTTAGACCACTCGGCCACAATACCTCACAAAATCCAATTTTGTGTCCTTTGATCTTCATGTGTTTTTCCCAAAGGAGAGTCATATTGTTTTCTAAGCGCAATCACAGTTCTCTTCATAATGCATGGGATTTGAACACATGTATCCATTAGGCCACTAGGACTGATGTTGTGATGAGAAATGCTGAAATCAGGAAAAGTCTTTTTAACTTTACAGATAGCAGAGGATGTATTCGACCCATGGACATCTGGGTTATGGACCAAGTACACTTCCGCGGCTTTACACAGCCCTGAATGGGCTTTGAACACATGCATCCCACAGTTGTTGGACAACACGCTTAGCAGAGGATGGTTTCGATCCATCGACCTCTGGGTTATGGGCCCAGCACGCTTCCGCTGCGCCACTCTGCTTTACACTACGCTGTGTGAGATTTGAACGCTTCCACCGCTTTACACGTCCCTGACTGGGATTCAAACACATGCATTCCGCAGTCGCTGGACAACACGCTTAGCAGAGGATGGTTTCGATCCATCGACCTCTGGGTTATGGGCCCAGCACGCTTCCGCTGCGCCACTCTGCTTTGCACTACGTTGTGTGGGATTTGAACACATGTATCAATTAGGCCACTAGGACTGATGTTGATGTTGTGATGAGTAAGTGCTTAAATCAGGAAAAAGTATTTTTTTTAACATTACAGATAAGTCTTTTAACATTACAGAGGATGGTTTTGACCCATGGGCACAGCACGCTTCTGCTGCTTTACACGTCCCTGACTGGGACTTGAACACAAGCATCCCTCAGATGTTGGTCAACCCACTTAGCAGAGAATGGTTTCGATCCATCGACCTCTGGGTTATTGGCTCAGCACACTCCCGCTGCGCCACTCTACTTTACACATCCCAGAATGGGATTTGAACACATGTATCCATCAGGTCACTAGGACTGATGTTGATGTGGGCATCTGCAGAAGACACAGACGTGTGAAAGCAAGGTTTGTAAATACATGTTTTGGCAGTGGTGGGATTTGAACCCACACCTCCAGAGAGACTGGAGCCTTAATCCAGCGCCTTAGACCACTCGGCCACACTACCTATGCATTTCGTGTTTCACTGATTTCGACTTGTTGGTCTCAACTAAGAGCAGGCGTGAACAACAAAGTGGACAAGGCCACAATTGTGGGTTTGGAACGCATTATTCAACCATCCGCCGAGTTCAACAGCATTTCGAAGGAACTGTGGGAGAACTACAGTCTTAGCATCGATTCAGCCTGTGGGTTAATGAGCCCGGAATGCTTCCTATGCTGAAACACACCCCAGATGGGATTCGAACGCACAATCCCTGCCTTAGGAGGGCAGTGCCTTATCCATTAGGCCACTGGGGATACATAACACAGAAGGCCACTGGGGCTACGTAACACAGAAAGCCACAACCACACAATGTGAATGTATATAATTAAATGAACTGGCAGTGGTGGGATTTGAACCCACGCCTCCATAGAGACTGGAGCCTAAATCCAGCGCCTTAGACCACTCGGCCACACTACCTCACAAAATCCACTTTTGTGTCCTTTGATCTTCATGTGTTTTTCCCAAAGGAGAGTCATATTGTTTTCTAAGCGCAATCACAGTTCTCTTCATAATGCATGGGATTTGAACACATGTATCCATTAGGCCACTAGGACTGATGTTGTGATGAGAAATGCTGAAATCAGGAAAAAGTCTTTTTAACTTTACAGATAGCAGAGGATGTATTCGACCCATGGACATCTGGGTTATGGACCAAGTACGCTTCCGCGGCTTTACACAGCCCTGAATGGGCTTTGATCACATGCATCCCACAGTTGTTGGACAACACGCTTAGCAGAGGATGGTTTCGATCCATCGACCTCTGGGTTATGGGCCCAGCACGCTTCCGCTGCGCCACTCTGCTTTGCACTACGTTGTGTGGGATTTGAACACATGTATCAATTAGGCCACTAGGACTGATGTTGATATTGTGATGAGTAAGTACTTAAATCAGGAAAAAGTTTTTTTTTTAACATTACAGATAAGTCTTTTAACATTACAGAGGATGGTTTTGACCCATGGGCACAGTACGCTTCCGCTGCTTTACACGTCTCTGACTGGGACTTGAACACAAGCATCCCTCAAACGTTGGTCAACCCACTTAGCAGAGGATGGTTTCGATCCATCGACCTCTGGGTTACTTGCTCAGCAGCTTCCGCTGCACCACTCTACTTTACACATCCCTGAATGGGATTTGAACACATGTATCCATCAGGTCACTAGGACTGATGTTGATGTGGGCATCTGCAGAAGACACAGACGTGTGAATGCAAGGTTTGTAAATACATGTTTTGGCAGTGGTGGGATTTGAACCCACGCCTCCAGAGAGACTGGAGCCTTAATCCAGCGCCTTAGACCACTCGGCCACACTACCTATGCACTTTGTGTTTCACTGATTTCGACTTGTTGGTCTCAACTAAGAGCAGAAGTGAACAACAAAGTGGAAAAGGCCACAATTGTGGGTTTGGAACGCATTATTCAACCATCCGCCAAGTTCAACAGCATTTCGAAGGAACTGTGGGAGAACTACAGTCTTAGCATCGATTCAGCCTGTGGGTTAATGAGCCCGGTATGCTTCCTATGCTGAAACACACCCCAGATGGGATTCGAACGCACAATCCCTGCCTTAGGAGGGCAGTGCCTTATCCATTAGGCCACTGGGGCTACATAACACAGAAGGCCACTGGGGCTACGTAACACAGAAAGCCACAACCACACAATGTGAATGTATATAATTAAATGAACTGGCAGTGGTGGGATTTGAACCCACGCCTCCATAGAGACTGGAACCTAAATCCAGCGCCTTAGACCACTCGGCCACACTACCTCACAAAATCCACTTTTGTGTCCTTTGATCTTCATGTGTTTTTCCCAAAGGAGAGTCATATTGTTTTCTAAGCGCAATCACAGTTCTCTTCATAATGCATGGGATTTGAACACATGTATCCATTAGGCCACTAGGACTGATGTTGTGATGAGAAATGCTGAAATCAGGAAAAAGTCTTTTTAACTTTACAGATAGCAGAGGATGTATTCGACCCATGGACATCTGGGTTATGGACCAAGTACGCTTCCGCGGCTTTACACAGCCCTGAATGGGCTTTGAACACATGCATCCCGCAGTTGTTGGACAACACGCTTAGCAGAGGATGGTTTCGATCCATCGACCTCTGGGTTATGGGCCCAGCACGCTTCCGCTGCGCCACTCTGCTTTGCACTACGTTGTGTGGGATTTCAACACATGTATCAATTAGGCCACTAGGACTGATGTTGATATTGTGATGAGTAAGTACTTAAATCAGGAAAAAGTTTTTTTTTTAACATTACAGATAAGTCTTTTAACATTACAGAGGATGGTTTTGACCCATGGGCACAGCACGCTCCCGCTGCTTTACACGTCTCTGACTGGGACTTGAACACAAGCATCCCTCAAACGTTGGTCAACCCACTTAGCAGAGGATGGTTTCGATCCATCGACCTCTGGGTTACTGGCTCAGCAGCTTCCGCTGCACCACTCTACTTTACACATCCCTGAATGGGATTTGAACACATGTATCCATCAGGTCACTAGGACTGATGTTGATGTGGGCATCTGCAGAAGACACAGACGTGTGAAAGCAAGGTTTGTAAATACATGTTTTGGCAGTGGTGGGATTTGAACCCACACCTCCAGAGAGACTGGAGCCTTAATCCAGCGCCTTAGACCACTCGGCCACACTACCTATGCACTTTGTTTTTCACTGATTTCGACTTGTTGGTCTCAACTAAGAGCAGAAGTGAACAACAAAGTGGAAAAGGCCACAATTGTGGGTTTGGAACGCATTATTCAACCATCCGCCGAGTTCAACAGCATTTCGAAGGAACTGTGGGAGAACTACAGTCTTAGCATGGATTCAGCCTGTGGGTTAATGAGCCCGGTATGCTTCCTATGCTGAAACACAACCGAGATGGGATTCGAACGCACAATCCCTGCCTTAGGAGGGCAGTGCCTTATCCATTAGGCCACTGGGGCTACATAACACAGAAGGCCACTGGGGCTACGTAACACAGAAAGCCACAACCACACAATGTGAATGTATATAATTAAATGAACTGGCAGTGGTGGGATTTGAACCCACGCCTCCATAGAGACTGGAGCCTAAATCCAGCGCCTTAGACCACTCGGCCACACTACCTCACAAAATCCACTTTTGTGTCCTTTGATCTTCATGTGTTTTTCCCAAAGGAGAGTCATATTGTTTTCTAAGCGCAATCACAGTTCTCTTCATAATGCATGGGATTTGAACACATGTATCCATTAGGCCACTAGGACTGATGTTGTGATGAGAAATGCTGAAATCAGGAAAAAGTCTTTTTAACTTTACAGATAGCAGAGGATGTATTCGACCCATGGACATCTGGGTTATGGACCAAGTACGCTTCCGCGGCTTTACACAGCCCTGAATGGGCTTTGAACACATGCATCCCGCAGTTGTTGGACAACACGCTTAGCAGAGGATGGTTTCGATCCATCGACCTCTGGGTTATGGGCTCAGCACGCTTCCGCTGCGCCACTCTGCTTTACACTACGTTGTGTGGGATTTGAACACATGTATCAATTAGGCCACTAGGACTGATGTTGATATTGTGATGAGTAAGTACTTAAATCAGGAAAAAGTATTTTTTTTAACATTACAGATAAGTCTTTTAACATTACAGAGGATGGTTTTGACCCATGGGCACAGCACGCTTCCGCTGCTTTACACGTCTCTGACTGGGACTTGAACACAAGCATCCCTCAAACGTTGGTCAACCCACTTAGCAGAGGATGGTTTCGATCCATCGACCTCTGGGTTACTGGCTCAGCAGCTTCCGCTGCACCACTCTACTTTAGACATCCCTGAATGGGATTTGAACACATGTATCCATCAGGTCACTAGGACTGATGTTGATGTGGGCATCTGCAAAAGACACAGACGTGTGAAAGCAAGGTTTGTAAATACATGTTTTGGCAGTGGTGGGATTTGAAACACGCCTCCAGAGAGACTGGAGCCTTAATCCAGCGCCTTAGACCACTCGGCCACACTACCTATGCACTTTGTGTTTCACTGATTTCGACTTGTTGGTCTCAACTAAGAGCAGAAGTGAACAACAAAGTGGAAAAGGCCACAATTGTGGGTTTGGAACGCATTATTCAACCATCCGCCGAGTTCAACAGCATTTCGAAGGAACTGTGGGAGAACTACAGTCTTAGCATCGATTCAGCCTGTGGGTTAATGAGCCCGGTATGCTTCCTATGCTGAAACACACCCCAGATGGGATTCGAACACACAATCCCTGCCTTAGGAGGGCAGTGCCTTATCCATTAGGCCACTGGGGCTACATAACACAGAAGGCCACTGGGGCTACGTAACACAGAAAGCCACAACCACACAATGTGAATGTATATAATTAAATGAACTGGCAGTGGTGGGATTTGAACCCACGCCTCCATAGAGACTGGAGCCTAAATCCAGCGCCTTAGACCACTCGGCCACACTACCTCACAAAATCCACTTTTGTGTCCTTTGATCTTCATGTGTTTTTCCCAAAGGAGAGTGTTATGTTCCTGGCCTAGGGGTTACATGGAACACAACAAAAACTAGGGGAGACGCAGTCCAAACAAAGTTTAAACAATTTATTAAATAATTAAAGTTAAGTAAACATACCAAAATGAAGAGTGAGGTGTGGAAGTCAGTCAAGTCAGTAGTGAAGTGCATGCATGGATGGGTGAGAGATGTAGTGTGTGAGTGTTGCATGTATTAACAGAAATGACAAAAAATAAGGGGAATGGTGGGAGAGGAGCTGGAGTGAGGAGAGCTGGGAGAGGACTGGGGAAGCAGGCTTTTATAGGCGTGTACCGGGCCCAGGTGCACGCCAATCAGTTAATGATCACTTTGCTGCTCCCCAGTCCTATGGGAAGGAGAACACAAATTAATACCAAGAACATAACTATAACCAAGGAGTGACAATTATAATATAACCTCCTATTGAGGGAACTGTCACACCCCCCCCCCCCCCATAAAGACGGGGTCCCAAGGGGAACACCGGACCATTTTACTTTAAATCTTGTACTTTAAATATTGTATTGCATACTACCTGTACTACTTCCCCTATACCTCCTTTAACTCCACCTCACCACACCATTCTATCTACCGCCTCAGCAACTGATATCAAGGAAGCATTTAAGAGACGATGACAGAATGGCCTAAAATGGAGAAAACCCAGGAGACATTAGGGTAAAAGAATTAACAGGTCATGCAACATTTGCAGGTCTCCAACATCTAGCATTAGCAGTACTATACAACCTCATTTTGAACTAGAACATTCAAACCAGGACAACGGTCAGTACTAACAAATTATTTGAAAAACAGAATCCAAAAGTAACACCATCACTATCTGTATTACCAAACCCAACCCCTGTTCCTCCAAAGGCTAACCCCCCCTGCAGGCCATCACCCCGTCAACTGACGTCAATGGAGCATTTAAGGGATGAATGACAGGACAAAAGAAAGACCAACTGAGCCTAAGTGGAGAATCTGGAAAGTGGGAAATATTCAGGTTTAGTGACAATATTTTTTAAGCAAATTTACATGGCATACTTGGGTGGAATTCTTACAATTGGGTGTAGAGATCAAATAACTTTGCTCTGAGACCTTTTTCACAACCTTGTGTGGACCAGAGAACTTTGAAATTCTATGAAATGGTGAAGTAACCATTGGAAGTAAGGCCAGGACCTGGTCTCCTGGACTAAACACCCGGCACTCAGCTTTAACGCCACACACCGGTTTTATTTTATCCTGAACTAATGCCAACTTTTCTTTAGGCGTTTCAGTTACCCGACATGCATGAGAGGTTTTGACACTTTGAGCTTTCTCAGATACTTTGACCTTAATCGATTCATTTGACTCCTCTGGACAGTTACGGTCACTTTTATTAGCTTCCCCCGTCACCAGGGAAACGGACGTCACCACTGCCGGAGGTGGACCCTCTGCCCACACCCGAGCACCAACCAGGTCGTTACCCAGAATCACCGTCACCCCAGGAATTGGCAGTGCCGGACGCACAGCGAGCTTTGCTTCTCCCTGGAACAATTCACATTTAAGCATCACTTTATGCAAGGGAACCAACAGTATGTTCATGTCTATGCCCCGGATATGAACTTTGTCACCCGTGTCAGAATCATTAGTCAAAGGAAGAACACCAGCCTGAATAAATGAGTCAAAAGCCCCCGTGTCTCTCAAAATAGTTACAGGTACTTCTTCCCCACCTTGCACCAAAGAGACAGAACCCTTCATGATAAATGGACGGTAAGAATCTACTGCTGCAACTACTGCATCTTTATTTTGACCGAAATGTGGTGTAACACAAGTGGACACCGGATGAACTGGAGCGGACATGCCAGCCCCTTTTGGTTGCCGATCACCTGCGTTAAAATTGTCAGTCTTTGGGTAACCGTTCAACTTAAAACAATCTGATCTCCAGTGGCCCCGCCTATGACAATGATTGCAGACCTTTTCCGACTCACGCACATTACCACTGCTGTTACTTTTAGCTTCGACAGGATGAGGTTTATCATATCGGCCCTGTGACTCATTGGCAGCATGATTGCCACCTCCCACATTGAACTCTTCACGGTGCGTCAAGACAAAATCATCAGCGAGCGCTGCCGCGTCTGCAGCAGTGCGCGCTTTCTGCTCATTAATATACGTCGCCACTCGAGCAGGAACAGAATTTTTAAACTGCTCCAAAATCATCAAGTCACACAATTCTTCAAACTCTGTTACCTCTGAGGCGTTGCACCAGCGGTTAAAAGACGTAGTTAAATCACGTGCAAATTCCAAATGACACTGCTTGTCATGTTTCTTAGAAAACCTGAACCGCTGGCGGTATGCCTCGGGGACGAGCTCGTAGGCTTTAAGCACCGTTGCTTTAACACGGGAATATGTTTGACTGTCAGCCACACTCATTGCCGAAAAAACCTCTTGCGCCCTGCCGGTTAAGACGCACTGTAACATCAATGTGCGCGCCGAATCAGGCCATTTACGCAGGTCAGCCACCCGCTCAAACATAACAAAAAATGTCTCTGGATCACGTTCTGAAAACTTGGGCACCAGACGGAGATTTCCATTTATGTCAAACGACCCCTCAGACTGATCTGCAGGTATAGGAGATGCTTGTGCAGCAGGTGCCATCTTACCATCCCTTATCAAATCTAACTTGTTCTGCTCAACCTGTATTTTAACTTGTTCAGTATCATGTTTCATTTTTTCAATTGCATACCGAGTTTCTAGTCTCACTCTTTCCTGCTCTAGTCTCACTTTTTCCTGATCGGATTGTAATTTAGCTTGCAAGATAATTAACTCTTTTTGCTGGTTAATCAATTCTTTTTGTTGATCAAAAGACAACCCTGGTGACACTACAGGCATCACAAACGGCGGCGCCACCGCTGTGACATCTGACTTTGTTGGATTAGACAACGCCCCTTGTCCCTTATCAACAGGAACATCTTTCTGGAATAAATTCTCTCTCAACACTTGAAATAAAGTCTCCTTTAATCTCTTGTCAACTGGCTCAATTTCAATGTTATAGTTTTCTGCTATTTTAAGTAATTGGTCTTTGGTGCATTGACTTAACAGTTCCTCAGAAGGAGCATCTATGAATTCATCTACAGTAACCATCCTGGCTAATGTGCACTTTCACAGATCCCCCAGCTGGCAAACAAAACAAAATACAAGTGCCCCACTATTTAAACCACCCCGCTAACTCCACCCGACTGGTCGTGCTGGTTAACGGTGGGTATTTATGCACATGAAGGCCACCGCAAAGGCCTAGCTTAACCCAGGGGTAGGAAAGGCAACCACTAGCTGGCGACCTGCGTACACCACCTGGCTGCGCTCCCGAGACGGGGTACGCACACACCGGTACGCACCCGCAATCTCCAGCCGCCCCGTGCACCTAAACCACCCCCGGCCTAAACGACTTACGCTATTTTACCCCAGTAGCTGGAAAGAAACAAACGCACCTCACAGGGACACTTGTATGAAAAATGAATTAAAACCAGCCAGGAAACTCTTTAACTTTCACTTTAGCAGCACAATAAACCAGGAAAAACCTCCCCACCAAACTTAACCAAATACTTAATGTAACTTAACCCAAACTCATGTTAAGTTCAACCCAAAAATTAACTGCATCTCCCAAACTTAAAGTCCAGACCAAAAAGCATAGCAGCGCTTTCTGTACTCACCGGACTGTTGTTCAAACAGGACAAAGGAACCCCCGGAATGATTCCCAAATGAAGTCACTGCATTCACAAAACCACTGCACAAACAAGCAATTAACCGACGCCCAAATTAGCCAATTGACTCTACTATTGCAGAATTTAGCCAATTGACTCTACTATTGCAGCGCAGCACTAGCAAACAAATGCAGAAGGGAGAATCACTTGATTCTCCAAACTCACTGCATAAAAAGTCATAATTTACCGGCACGAGCCCCCACTTGTTATGTTCCTGGCCTAGGGGTTACATGGAACACAACAAAAACTAGGGGAGACGCAGTCCAAACAAAGTTTAAACAATTTATTAAATAATTAAAGTTAAGTAAACTTACCAAAATGAAGAGTGAGGTGTGGAAGTCAGTCAAGTCAGTAGTGAAGTGCATGTATGGATGGGTGAGAGATGTAGTGTGTGAGTGTTGCATGTATTAACAGAAATGACAAAAAATAAGGGGAATGGTGGGAGAGGAGCTGGAGTGAGGAGAGCTGGGAGAGGACTGGGGAAGCAGGCTTTTATAGGCGTGTACCGGGCCCAGGTGCACGCCAATCAGTTAATGATCACTTTGCTGCTCCCCAGTCCTATGGGAAGGAGAACACAAATTAATACCAAGAACATAACTATAACCAAGGAGTGACAATTATAATATAACCTCCTATTGAGGGAACCGTCACAAGAGTCATATTGTTTTCTAAGCGCAATCACAGTTCTCTTCATAATGCATTGGATTTGAACACATGTATCCATTAGGCCACTAGGACTGATGTTGTGATGAGAAATGCTGAAATCAGGAAAAAGTCTTTTTAACTTTACAGATAGCAGAGGATGTATTCGACCCATGGACATCTGGGTTATGGACCAAGTACGCTTCCGCGGCTTTACACAGCCCTGAATGGGCTTTGAACACATGCATCCCGCAGTTGTTGGACAACACGCTTAGCTAGTCAGGTTCACTATGTTTAATAAAGGTTTATTCGTTGGATTTTTTTGGAGATTTGTAAAACTATACATTTTTGGAATCTTCAGAGCATGGGGAATCCAAAATCTTTGTTTGCATTTGCACAGACACCTGCAAAGCCGCCATTTTGGACGTTCAAAATGGCCGACATAAAATACATAATTTGTGCTATCTTGGCTTCTAGACAACCTAGAAACGTAATTAAACATGCCAATCCTATGTTTTCTGGGTCAAGGAATTGAATGAATGAATGATGGATGTAAAATGTTCTGGACCCCCACCCCCTTTCTGGGGGTTATCTATTTTGGGACCTCCCAGAACAGTACGCCAGCCAGTTAATGTCCGATTTTCATAATATTGGAGTTGTTTTGTAGGTTTTAACCGATTTAGTGCCATTCCCGAGAATACTCGTGAAAAGTACTCGAGTACCCGGAGTGCCAATCCCGAGTATACTCGCGAAAAGTAATATATTACTGTAACGGCGGTTATATTACCGGATACAATAGCGGAAGGTCCCGAGCCGAAATCCGTCGCTGATTTCTCATCATCACGGCTCCACGAGCACAAAATAGTAATCCCATAACATTGAGGCAGACGGGGGATCTCATCTTTAATGTCCATTATCTCAAAACTACACTTTAGAAGCGAAGATGGAGGCAGATGCTCGCTTATATAACACATGGTGAAAAGCTCCGATCCGAATCTTGATGGGATCTTTTTTCTTTTCGAAACTGAAATTTTGAATGTTTTTATGTATCCTGGGATTATTGCGACCATAGGTCGCAGTTTGCGATTATAGGTTGCAGTTTACTATCAGAACCGTCACATCTTGACCGTATCTGTCTATCTGTCTGTCTGGACGGGTAACGCTTTTTTGTTGATTGACTCTCACACTTTGACATCCCGCTCACTGTGATGTCAGGGGAACCAAATCCGCTTTATGCCCATATATGGAGATCCCTGTGATGCCAGGGGATCCAATTCCCTTTTATGGACAACTAGGTAGTCATCCGGCAACAGCTCACAGCAGTGAAGCCGGGAGGAGTTCAGATTGACAATCAGGTTCACAGGAGGGTAGGGCGTGAGCAAAGTGTGGTAGAACAGGGGAAGGGCAAGGGCCAGACCCAGAATTTGACATAATGAAGGTATTGCAACTTCTCACTTTGAGAGTGCAGAACAACGTATCCATTTATTGCACTGCACTCACACTGACAACACACACACACACACACACACACACACACACACACACACACACAACACACACACACACACACACACACACACACACACACACACACACACACCTCTGTTATTGTCACCCAAAAACCCTCACCCTATCCTCTTAAAGAGCCCATGGTCAATTATGCCCAAAGAGATTCACTACAATACTGTACATGTCCTCCCTAATTGTGTTGACAGTCTCCACCTTAGCATTTGCAGGGAGGAGTGCAACCTGCTTTGCAGCCAAATTTGATGGGCTCAAGTACTGCCTTTGGAGCAGGGAGGGCAAGACACCTGACTGGAACATACCCTCCACTCTCTAAATGCCATCTATTTTCTTCGATTGATCGTATGACAAAGTAGGCATCATAATATGATACCTTCATCAAGGGACATGATTTTGTGGAAGTGCACACACATGAAGAGGCTGATACCCTGATTCCTCATCAAGTCCTTGCCCCTGCAGCTTATGGTGCTTTGCAAGACATATGTGTTTGGTCACCCGACACCGATGTCCTCCTCCGATGGAAATAGATATATTCAAGCAAGTTCAAGTTATTGGATGTCACAAATGACAAGGGTTCCTTGGCCTACACAATTTTTCTCATGCTGGCTGTTGGAATCTCCAAAAGGACATGGGTCATTGCCTACTTGAAGCCAGATGATGATGACCAAGTCATTAACCACTTCATTGACCCTTCATTGAATAAAGCTCCTTTGAATTGAATTGAATTGTGTGTGTTGGAGTTGTTGTTGTGTGTGTGTGTGTGTGTGTGTGTGTGTGTGTGTGTGTGTGTGTGTGTGTGTGTGTGTGTGTGTGTGTGTGTGAGTGTGTGTGTGTGTGTGTGTGTGTGTGTGTGTGTGTTGTTGTTGTGTTGTTGTTGTTGTGTTGTGTTGTGTTGTGTTGTGTTGTGTTGTCAGTGTGCAGTGCAATAAATTGACACTTTAGTCTGCACACCCAAAGTGAGAAGTTGCAATACCTTAATCCCTGCAGTAACACCTGTCAACTATAACTGTCAACATTTTTGTAAATAATACTGAGAATACTAATAAATCATCGAAGTACAATACATATACTCAGGATATATAAAAACATAAAGTTTCAAATGTAAAAAAGAAAATCCTTTCCCATCAAGATTTGGTGGGCCCCTGAAGTAACTCTGAGGACCACTCAGGGGTCCCGGACCCCCTGAGGAAGACCCCTGGTATTTTGCTTACTCATTTTTGTTTTCAGAGCCCAGCTACAACAACTTTTATGCTTCAATTATGATCTAATTTAACATTGTTCTGGAGCAGGAGCAGAGCGATTACTGAGATAGGCTCAGGGGTCTGTCTAGGGGGTCCCAGGTGAGGAAAGACCTCAACCAAAAGTCAGAACGGTTATTCTGGCTGCTTTAACAGTCTAATGAATGAACTCAGGATGTTTTAAAACCTACAAAACTCTAATTTTATGAAAATCAGACATTAATTGGTTAGCGTACTGTTCTGGGAGGTCCCAAAATAGATAACCCCCAGAAAGGGGATGGGGGTCCGAACATTTTACAACCATCATTTACTCAGTCGATTCCTTGACCAGAAAACATAGGATTGGCATGTTTAATTAGGTTTCTAGGTTGTCTAGAAGCCAAGATAGCGCAAATTATGTATTTTATGTCGGCCATTTTGAACGTCCAAAATGGGCGGCTTTGCATGTGTCTGTGCAAATGCAAACAAAGATTTTTGGATTCCCCATAATCTGAAGATTCCAAAAATTTATAGTTTTACTAATCTCCAAAAAAATCCAACAAAAAGACATAGTGGACCTGACTATAGCAGAGGATGGTTTCGATCCATCGACCTCTGGGTTATGGGCCAGCACGCTTCCGCTGCGCCACTCTGCTATGCACTAAGTTGTATGGGATTTGAACACATCTATCAATTAGGCCACTAGGACTGATGTTGATATTGTGATGAGTAAGTACTTAAATCAGGAAAAAGTATTTTTTTTAACATTACAGATAAGTCTTTTAACATTACAGAGGATGGTTTTGACCCATGGGCACAGCATGCTCCCGCTGCTTTACACGTCTCTGACTGGGACTTGAACACAAGCATCCCTCAAACGTTGGTCAACCCACTTAGTAGAGGATGGTTTCGATCCATTGACCTCTGGGTTACTGGCTCAGCACGCTTCCGCTGCACCACTCTACTTTACACATCCCTGAATGGGATTTGAACACATGTATCCATCAGGTCACTAGGACTGATGTTGATGTGGGCATCTGCAGAAGACACAGACGTGTGAAAGCAAGGTTTGTAAATACATGTTTTGGCAGTGGTGGGATTTGAACCCACGCCTCCAGAGAGACTGGAGCCTTAGACCGGTCAATCCCGCCACTCCGACATATCGCCTTTCCGACATATCGCCTTTCCGACATATCGCCTTTCCGACATATCGCCACTCCGACATGTCGCTACTCTGACAGAAAACGTCTCACTGACAATTGTGCGTCGGGCAGACAGGGCTGCAGGCGGCCCCGGCTGCCGTCTCCCTC